>NW_027466072.1:2620000-2745000 GCF_046127955.1 Nelusetta ayraudi
AGCATGATAATCAAACAATTATGCCTTTTACAATTTCAGGCCCCCTTTAAAATATGCATGTTCATGTGCCAAAGGCATAATCTCTCCTATTAGGTCCGCCTGAATGCGCCACTGCCCCGCCCCCCCCTCACGCCGCCGCCCTCCATGCACACACACACACACACACACACACACACACACACTGTCTCCCAGGGGCCCCGTTTAATTGATTAAGTCAAGTCTGTGGCTGCCCTGCGTCAGCTCAGCTATTCGTTTTTGCGGCACGACAGCGAATGCGGGTCACCTCCGGGGCTCCTGCGAGCGCCGCCAAACTGGAGGATGAAAGGGGTGAACGGTGCGCAAGGATGATAGATGGTGCGACGGATAGACGGTTGCCGGGGCGATGGGGTGAAATGAGGGGAGAAACGCAGCAAGCGGAGCCACCGTGATAGTTTGAGTCCTAATCAGACTGATGCCACTTGACAGCCCCCGAGCCTGAGAGCTAACATAACATGTGTGTAGGTGGGTGCGTGTGTGTGCGCCTCGCACACACACACACACACACACACACACACACACACACATGTTGCAGGTCATTTGAACCGGCTGTCAGGCCTCTTCGCCACATCCACTACAGAACACAGCCGCCTCTGCATGGGTGAAGGAGCACAGATGATAAACAGCGAGCCCGGCAGCTTTTCCTACGACACCTGGCCGATCCTGGAGTTTGCAGAAAAGCCTCGCTGGCAGGTCGATGAGCTCGGAGTCGCGTCAAGTGAGAAAGCATCAAACGTGCCGCGGTGCTGCGCAGTAAATCTGTATTTCACAGCTGTGTTTTAACAGGGACGTCAGGCATGTTGTCCACGCGCTTCAGTTTCCCTTACAATACCCAATTTCTCGTCTTTGTTTTTCATCCCGGACTCCGGTGATGCAGCATAATTGACCATAATGAACTCCAACAATGCTTGAATATCCAGCCTGGTCTGGGAGCAGCTCGGAGTCCCTCAGGAGGAGGAGGAACAGTGTTGCTGGGGAGACGAAGACCTGCAGCACCTCCATATTCCTGCCACATTCTGATAAAGCAGAAGAAAAAGGATGGATGGATGGATGGATGGATGGAACTACAGAGCTATGCTAAGACCAAAAGCAACCAGCGTGACGTAATCGTAGGAAACGCCAGTGTTGCGTCGCTCCATCATAATTGGATGATATGTTTCGATCGTCGCTTTTATGACGTAAAAAATATATAAAACGATAAAATAAAAATACGTCGCAGAGACCCGGGAGCCACACACTGCTCCCATCATCTGGGGAGCAGTGTAGCAGTGTAGCTGATGAAGCAACAGATGCCTTATTGAATGATTTGGATCAATTGTGTCTCTCTGTTGATTTTGTGCGTTATCTGGTGTCGTCTGTCGCTCTTGGTGAGAACTCACATTGAAATGCTCGCTGTGAGGGACAGAAGTGAACTGAGTCGTCACCAAAGACAAAAAACGATTTCAGCAAAAAAGTATATTTTGCTTGGATTGCTGCACGGGGAGGGTGGGTGGAGCCTGAATGAACCTCAATGGCCAACTTCCTGAACGACTCTGCACTTTGTTGAGCGGCTCAGTAGTCAAAAGAACCTGCAGAACCAGAAGGGCTGAGTGTGATTTGTGAAGATTTTTCATAAGATGCCAATTTTGAAACCTTGGTTTTGAAATCGGTTAAAGAAAAATGCTTTTTTATGCTCGCAGATGTTTTAAAATCAGTTTGATCGGCAACAAAAATGCATTGGCGTTACAGCACAAAAGGTGTTTCTGCCTTTTTTATGGTGGTTCAAAAAAGGGTTTCCTCTAAATCAAGATGTTTTCCCGTTGCCGCTGCGTCCTTGGAACAAATGTTGCACTTTGCTTTATTTTGACCCAAAATAAAGTGGGGCCACATTTTAAACGTGCTAATGTTAACTTTCCAAGCTAATGTAAACAGAAGTTTGCAAGTGTCTTTAGTTCATGCCTCTGTAATGTGAAAAATGATTTGCCAGGGACTTTTTGGAGCATTTTGGTCTGTACGACGAAAAAGTTCAGTGCTCAGCCCCCAGAAGGAGTGCGTACGTACGAACATACAGTACACGACCTCACCGTCCTCCCATCAGCGCCTCCTTCTTCTCCCATTGGTCTCTACTCGCTACTCACCTTCACTCACTTCCTGTCACCGCCTTCTTCCGTCTTTCTGGTACCCGCTCCTTTTACTCCACTTCATTACTGGTCGTAACTCCGCCTGCAGACCAGCCCTCCTCCTCTCGTGGTGACAGACAGGACGTATCGCTCCTTGATAGCAAGTTCACGATCTGTTGTGAGCCACAGCTGCTCTCGTGAGAGGGTGCACACCGTGTGTGTGTGTGTGTGTGTGTGTGTGTGTGTGTGTGTGTGTGTGTGTGTGTGTGTGTGTGTGTGTGTGTACCTTGCCGACGTGCATCAGACGAGGTTTCACAGCTCGAGCTCTCGCCACGGAGACGTCTCGAGGTTTTCCACGCAGGGAGCCTCCATATGGCTCACGCGCTTCTCGATTACGCGCCAAGTGAGCCGCTTTAAATTCGGTCTCTGCAGCGTCTATGTTTGGAATGCACACAGTCATCAGCCGCCCGGAGATGACTGCACTTCCGCTGAAGAAAGTTTGAAGTGAACTGTTTTTGCTGGTTCTTTGCCGGGTCATCATGAGACTGAACTGCTGTGTGTGTGTGTGTGTGTGTGTGCGTGTGTGTTCCGGAATCAGTTGCTTACCACACACTGTTGCATCCCGTTGCCTCTGATTTTACACCCAGTGGAGGTTTTAGGATGAACAGCTTGCCTAAAACTTCCCTTTTTCATTCACCATAGTTTAGTTTTTGCCAAATTATGCAAAATTCACTTCTGGTTCGTTCTGCCTTGCATCTTCTTTGTTATTAAAAGCAGCCCTTTTGTTCGTTCTGCCCTCCCTGAGAGGATGCTCATTTTTGTGTTGAAGTGGAAAGCTTTAGCAGGAAGCTAGAACAGCAGGAAGGTACAAACAAAAGCTAAATATGATTTTTATTTTTCCTTTTTTCTGGGAGATCTGCAATGGTGAAAATTCTGTGATGCGGCTCAGCGTGGAAAAAGGTGACGAGGCGGGGTGGTTTTTTTTTTTGCCCGAGAAACAGATGCAGACATTATGTTTCATTTCAATTTAGGTTTTTGTTGATCTTGTGACTCGAGCACGGAGTCACTTCTGTCGCTTCTGTGGCTTGAACTGGTTTTTCTTCATCCTCATATTAACAGATAACAGCATGTTTCTCCCTTGCTTTCCGTATACGTTTTTTTTCTTCTCCCAGCTTAAGGTGAATCCCTTCAACGTGACTCCGCCCATCCAAGCTGTGGACCAAGACAGAAACATACAACCTCCATCTGACAGGCCTGGGATTCTCTACTCCATCCTGATTGGTAGGTGGGAGGAGACCATGTGGCGACTTATAATGATGCTTTAATCCTGAGTACCATCTCAGCAGTAGAGTTGGTCATGAGTCATTTACCAATTTGAGTCACTTCATCAGTCACTCAAAGTCTGCAGAAAGCTTCATGTGCTCATAAGCTCTGGTACACTTTCAGTCCCCACTTGCTCTTAGCACTAAAACCAGTGATGTGAAATCAGTAAATGGTCCATTTCATTGAGAAAAAAACCGAGTCAAATTACAATTAATAAGGTTTCAGCATTGCAACATTAGAACAAAACAACTATGTGGAGAATTCAGTTGTGCTAATTAGATCCTCTCTACTTCAAAATGAAGCCTCTTAGCAGATAGAAATTAAATGCAGATAGCCCAGAACACTAGGATAAAATCCCTACATACAGAAAGTATTGGCAGAATGCTGGTTTATTTATAGCAACGAGGAATCGTGACTCCTAAGTCAGTAAAATGATTAATTCTGGACTTGCTTGTACTACTTGTTAATGTGTTCTGCAAACTTGTGAAGAAGAAGAAAAACATTGAATTAGGAAGTTTAAATGAGGGGGTAAAAATACGTACAGATTTTCATTTTAAGCCACTTCTGCTTTCAGCGGAACCAGCTCACCACAGTCTGAAGGATGGTGATCACGTTTCACATTCAGTCAGACGCTGTTATGGTGCCACTAGTCCATATTGTTCATACACCAACGGTGAATTGATTGATGGTTTGATTCAGTGATTGATTCATGATTGATGGCTTCTGTATGAGGAGCCTCTGGTTATTTAGATGAAGCTACTGCTCCCTTTGTCATGAGTGACTCAGCTGCCATCACGAACGCTGGAATCACAGACACAGACATCCGGACGGAGTGGAGAAGATGAGGAGGCGGGAGAGGAGGGGAGAAGGAGGAGAAGGAGGCTGGGGGAGAGGGAGGGGGAGAGGGAGAGGGACAAGAAAAAGAAAGAAAAAGAAAATACAGCTTCAGGGCTTCCACGGTCCACAAAGTGAGCCGGGCAGAGACTTGATTACATTCCCCGGCCTCCTGCTGTGAAACTAATCACTGGTCTGCGGAACAGATGATGTCACAAAGGGCAAAAAAAAAAATCTGCCGCAACAATATGAAAATATATGTAAAGCTGCAGTGGCTGTGGGGGGCGAAGGAGGCTTCAAAAGGGGTCAGCGGAGAGCAGTTTTCCCTTAATGGGACGCCTCGGTACCAAGATGTTCCTCTAGAGGGCGCTGATCACTGTGCGGCTGTAGGTGCAAGTGGTCGACTCGCTCAGTCCTGCCAACAAAATGTTCTGTCCACTTCTGCTTTATTGACTTTTACTCGTGTTGCTTTAAACAAACCCCATCTCTCACTTCTACCCAAACCCCTTCAACCTTCTTCCAACCCTCAAGAAATTAAAAATGCAGAAGGAAAAATAAACCGTCTGATGTGGTACCGCGCAACATCACTTTTCGATAGGTGGTAAAGATCGACAGAACGTCGGTTCCCCTGCCGAGCGAGGCAGAACTGGACCTCTTTTGTGCGTCACTGCCTGTGGAGAGCAGAGATGAGAAAAGCAGTCAGCAGCAGCAGCAGCAGCAGCAGCAGCAAACCTCTTCGCCAGTGGCCAGACCACTGATCTGACACCCCCCCAACCCCTCCCCTTCTTCACTCTGGGCCCTAACCTCTCCTCTCCAACCCCTCCCCTCCCCCACACCCTCCCACCACAGGTAAACCCGAGTCCTACGTGGACTACTTCAGCTTGAACCGAACCTCAGCGGAGCTGGTGCTGCTGAAGCCCGTCGACAGGGAGCTGCACAGCAGATTCGATCTGGTGATCAAGGTGAAGTGGGGGGATTGGGGCAAAGGGGGAGGGGTCACATGGCAACAGGAGACTGGGATGTTGTGTGGTCGGGGGGGGGGGGCTCATTTTCAGAAGCTGCAAGATATCCATCAAGCTGAATCTGGGAAGTGCACCATCAAGAGTGAATATTTTCCTCCTGGTGTGTTAATGCGGTTCCTCCTAATTAAACGTCGGCTGCCCTGAACGAATTAGGAGGCTCTAATTGTAAAGCATTAGGCTTCTCCCAAACCCTGTGAAGGTGCCTCTGTCTCAATTAAGCCTGACACGTAATTACACCATCAAACGCAGCGCATCAGGTTTTCGGCTTCGTGGATTTCCTGCATGCTTTTATTTTTTTTTATTTTTTTGCCTCTATAGGACGTTTTCATTTTGCAGATTCTGTGCCTGTGAGAGTGCTGATAACGGTATTACATCCAGCTAATCGTAGGTCTGGGATTGTAGAGCTGCTGAGTCTCGTATCAGCCGGCGATGAGATGGAGAGGGAGGGCGACAGATGGAGAAGAAGGGGGAGTAGCATAAGCATAGAATGTGAAATAGAAGGAGAGAGAGAGAGAAAGAGACCTGGTACAGAAAGTGGGAAAGTGACATCAGTTTGCAGTCAATGTGCGAGCTGCCTTTTATCGTCTTTTCTGATTGCAGAAGGTGGGGGGTCGGTGGGTGGAGGGGTGGTGGAGGGGTGTTTCTTGTGCAGCGTTGAAAAGAAGAAGAGAGCAGAGAAAAAGACGTGAACAAACGGTGAAGGAGCGATATTCAAAATTCTGCTCATGAAAAGAAAAAAAAAAAACCCAATGCTGCTCTGAGCAGAGCGAGCGACGCCACTGTGGCATCTAGACCTCACAGCGTCATTTTAATAGGTGGATAGGATACCACTGCTCTGCTGGCACGCTGGTTTCTCCTGTGGCCACCCATGGTATTGCGAGCTGGAGAAATAAAAATCACACGGGGCTCTATGTGCATACTAAAATACATAGGAAATGTCTGAAAACAGTTGAGAGCGTTGAGAGGTCACCTCTGACCTGAATCATGGCTCATAATAAATCTTTCCAGTGTGTGTCTTTTAAGTCATGAACTTTTAAAATTATTCAGAGCGTGAAAAATGCATTCATTCCAATGAATTGGAGGCCATCATGGGGCCTTGGTTAATGTATGCAGGTCTCCTCTTCCTGCTCACTGCTTTCAAAACCGCAGGTGCTGTTTCCCCTCTGGATACTGTGTCCATGAACAAGTACTGGGGGAAGACAAGTAGTGCAACCTTTAACTTAACACAACAAAACATAGCAGCTGCAGCTTTACACAACATACTTCCTCCACTTTATTTATCCGCAGGAGAGTCGAGTGCTGTGTTAATTATCGTCTGTGGGGTTTTGCAGTGAAAGTCAACCAACCACACGATCCAGCAGGTGGTCGGATGCTCAGAACTCTCTCGTTTCCTCCTGGTCCAGGCGGAGCAGGACAACGGCCACCCGCTGCCGGCCTTCGCCAACCTCCAGATCGAGGTGCTGGATGAGAACAACCAGGCACCGTACTTCCTGCAGGCCTCCTACCACGGCTACGTCAGCGAGGCCTCGCCGGTGGGGACCACCGTGTCGGCCGGCGCCCGCCTGTCTGCGTCGCTGGCCATCGTGGCGCTGGACAATGACGTGGAGGAGGTGAGAGCGCCAAGCTTCTCTCCCTTTAGCTTTTATCCAGTAGAATTTTCTTTCCTTCTTTGTTCACCTTTTTTTTCTGAACAGAGAATGTGACGTATCGCTGCACGCAGCAGGTGGCGTGAAAATCATCTCACCACCCTTCCGATCGAATTTTATTATGCTGAGAAAGCATGTGGGAAAATATGTGAAATTAACCTCAAACTCACTAAAGACACGGAAGTTCGCTCCAAACCTTGGAATTCCAACAGTCAGCTGCCCATCCGATCCAATGTTGGAGACGATTGTTTTCTAGTCCACGTCACTTCTACAAGTCTCACTGATGTGTACGATTCCAGTCGATGGCCTGTCAAAGCTGTGAATGCCAGAGTCTTGGACAGTTTATTTTACAATGAAGAGGCTCCAGTGGGAATTTGTGCTGAATTCTGGCGGTTGGCGGTTGGTCTCCTGCAGTCTAGTTGTGTTGATCAGCAGAGAGGAGACAGCAGTCCATCTCCGTCAACACCAGGTGTGCGCGTGTGTGTGTGTGTGTGTGTGTGTGTGTGTGTGTGTGTGTGTGTGTGTGTGTGTGTGCACGATCACTTTGAATTCAAACACAATCAAAATTGTGCATTATCACACTGCAGCCGCTTCAAACCCCTTTTGTGTCCACTTGACCTCGGCCTGGCACCCCCTCCCCCACCCCCCACCCCACCCCACTGCAGTGTCCATATGTGTGTGTGTGTGTGTGTGTGTGTGTGTGTGTGTGTGTGTGTGTGTGATTTGGTCTCTCTTAATTTCCCAGTGAGTGGCGCTAGTAAAAACCGTTTGTGCTCTTAAATTGCCTCTGGGTGATAATGTAAGAATTTTGCCGGGGCGGAATCACTGTTATCGCCGCTGAGGGTCCCGAGAGCTTAGTTTGTTTAAGACGGACCGCCGGCATTCCGACAAAAACAAGCTTTGCTTTCTAAAAGACCCTCCGAGCTCCCTGTGTGTGTGTGTGTGTGTGTGTGTGTGTGTGTGTGTGTGTGTGTGTGTGTGTGTGCTTGCATGGGTGAGTGTGTGTATGTGTGGGATTGATATACGTTGGGCTATTTGAAATATTGCTCAGCTCGCTCTTTCCTCCAGAAATAAGTACCAACAATGATGATTAGTCCTAATTGCTTTTTATTTGCCCTCCGTCATCTTTATTTATTTGTATGCGTGAGGCTGCCGCCAGCACACCGCGTCTTTTATGGTGTGCGTGTGTGTGTGTTTATTTATGACCCAATATTCACACGGCGGCTACATCGACAACATTATCAGCCTCCAACCCTCCCCTTGCCCTGCTGAGCCAGCCTTATCTGGAAGCAGGGCACACACACACATACACACACACACACACACACACATACACACACACACACACACACACAGCGAGGAGGAGACTGTGCGTGGCGTCATGGGAGGGCTTGGATGTGGATTGCCTCTCCATCAAGGAGCGCACCGCACACAGGGGGCGCTCTCTGAGGAGAATATTTCCATCAAGGCCGATACATCACCTTAGTGGCCCATTCTGCTCCTCCAATCCCAAGCAGCTCCTCCCACATCAAGCACCTCCTCCTCTCCCTAGCACCTCCTCTTACTCCGAGCATCTTCTCCTCCACCGAGCACCTCCTCCCACCTCATCCTCCTCCTCCTGCCCTGAGCACCTCCTCCTGCTCTTAGTCACTTTGCATTTGCAAACCTCTCTGGTTTGTTGTGTTTCGTTGCTGGTTATTGATTTCATTCTCAAAGGCGTAACCCAATGTTGCAATTACACGTACGTAGTGGGAGTCTGCCAGTCGCCGCTGGTGTCATTGTAATGGATGCGGTGGTGCAGGGCAGCTCCCAGCCGTGTCTTCCCTGGATGGATGACCGTGACTACACTGCACCAGTGAATAATACGCACGTCTGCAGCGACTCTGCAAACTTCCCCGGGTGGAGAAAATGTATTGTTTTGCTTGTTCCATTTTTCATAAAGTGTAGATAAAAATGCAGGGATCTGTGTGACATCACAAGGGGCCCGTTGTGATGAGTGTCAGCACCCCTATAGTCAGGTGGCTAAATTGAATTATGCATGTTAGGACCTTTGTGAGGTCACTGGTTCCTCACCAATTTCCTTTACGATGTCACAGTGTTTGAGATGAGCCCTTTATGATGTCACAAAGTGTGCACTAATACCTTCCCCGGACCAATAAAAACAGTGTCAGCCAGGTGTTGGCGCTGCCCTCTGAGGGTGCCTTGTTTTTGTGACCTTCCAAAAGTGTATGATGTGTTGGAAGCGTCACTTTTAGCAGTAAATTTAAAACTCAGCATTTTTTTTAATTGCAGGAGGCTGGAAACAGAATGTTAAGTGTCCGGTTTTCTGGAGACATAACAGATAATTTGGCAATCACAGCAAGGCTGCTCAGCAAAATAGAATGTGGGCCCTTTAAATCTCAAACAGTGAAGACAGCTCTCATGAATCTTTCCTCTGACTGTTTGGTTTGGATTTTTTTGTCTCTTTTGCTGTCTTTTACAGTCCAGAGACCCGCAGCTCCAGCTGTCACTGGACAACTACTCCACCGTGTTCTCCGTGTCACCAGCTGGGATCAAGAGATTCCTCACGCTGATGCAGCCGCTGGACAGAGAGACTCAGGACTCCTACACCTTCACGGTACTGCACAACAGAACAAAACAGAACAAAAAATCTTTAGGGTGTTTTTTGGGATGTGACACAGCGAGTGAGGAGATAGCATCGGAGTGCATTTGAATAAGATAAATGCAAATCTGAGGTTTTTGATAAGAAAGAAAGGAACTGTGGCAGCAGTCCAACACAAACGTGCAAACGCAGCTTTTATCCAGAGAGGAAATGAGACGAGATAAGTGCAGAAGGGGAATAAAAGAAATCTGGAGAAAGAGGTAAAAGAGGAGGGCAGGGGAGAGACGGGAGGGAGATGGAGGGTAAAGAAAAGGGAAATGAATGTGTATGCACCTGTGGCTCTATTAGGTTAGCAATATTTTAAGCCCCATTTAACCGTTATTGCTGGTAAGGAGCGAGGAGAGACGAGTGGCTGGGAGGTGAAATTCAAGGGGATGGAAAAGGGAACAAAAAAAGAGCCTGTTGAGATTTAGGATTGAATGGACGTGCATGGAGGTATACTACAAGAAACAGGAAGTTGAACAGAAATATATATACATATATATATATACATATATATATATATATATATATATATATATATATATATATATATATATATATATATATACATATATATATATATATATATATACATATATAAATATATGTATATACATATAAAAAAGGGGCCTGACGTCGAACTCTTGTAGATGTTTGGCTGTTTAGCCAGTTGGAAAACCTACAGAAACCAAAGATGTGGTCCAAGTTGTAAACTACTGCGCTACCTAGTATTTGGAGTGCGTGCAAGTATGTGAAACGTACTCCAAGCTACAACCACACATTTTAATCGGTTGTCGCAGCAAAGTGTTTGGTGTATGCACGCTGGAATGTCTTCTGTGTTCTGTTTGACTGCATGCACATTTTTTCTAACAGTATTTGGCTCACTATTAATAGTATTTGCTATCCGTGTGTGTGAACCGTTGAAGACTACTTTTTGTTGTGGGTCAAATAGAGCGTCTTTTGTTGTCACTGCCAACGACAAAGTGCAAATTAGCCCAATCGCCAATTTGTTTGATTGTGTGATTTAGTCATCTATTTGTTTATTTATTCAGTTAGTTAGTTAGTTAGTGTGTGCGGCCATTCACTAGTCACAAGATGAAGGTGCTGGTAAAGGAGAGTACGGTCATCACTGTGAAAGCCTTAACAGTCCAGTGTTTAAAATCTTTAAGGAAGCCCGGTATTTATGGTAGCCCGCCTGACAGTGCATTTCATATTTAGGGCCACTGTTGGACAGGCTTCTTAAATACCTGGCTTCCTTTAAAAAATGATGGCGAAAGATGGCAGCAAACTAGGAGCAAGACCCTTTTTTCTCGATGTGTACTCTTATATTATATATGAGCACTGTTCTAAGGGGAGGAAAACCAAATAACTTTTTAATTTTGCTGCAAGTATACACTTTTATTAATGTATTTATGGGCAGTATGTTAAGCTTTTACCCATATAAAAATCATAAATCAAGCCAAATTTTTGCCCAGTGGACCTTTAAACGGGGGGGAAAATTAACAGGGAGATGGGGAGAAATGATTTTAATGTGAAGGACCCTCAGTCATCTTCTTGATGGATGAGCTGGTGGAGAAGAGTGAGTCCTCCGACGATCCCATGGATATGCACGGTGGATTTTGTAATAGGCCTATAAGAAAATAGTAGCTTATATTTTGAGTTAGTTTTGACAGAAAATAAGATGCTTTTCAAGTGGAGGCCAATTGAGGGAAACAGACCCCGCCCACTTTAGTCGCAGCCAAGAACGGCTCTGATGGCGTCACTTCCTGCTTAGCTGTGTATTGTCATCACCCTGTCAGCAAAATTGTCCTTCAGTGTCTTTTCACATGCGGTAGTTAAAATGTAGCTACAAAATAGCATTATATTCAGTATGAGCATTTTCTCTCAGCAAATACGCCGTCCTTTTTTAGAATACTGACCGTTTTCACGCGCGGGGGACAAAATTCCAAATGCCTGTAAACCGCATCCCTGTTGTTGCTCTGAGGAAAGCGAAGCTGGCTTCATTCTTTGCTCTTTGTGTCTCTTCCAGCTCTTGGCCTCTGACGGCGTCCAGCAGAGCAACCCAGTGAGCGTGACCATCACCGTGCTGGACGCCAACGACAACACCCCCACGTTTCCCAATGTCTCCTACAGCATCAACCTCTTCACCGACATGATGCCTGGGGAAACAGTTCTACAGGTGAGACCCGCCCAGCCAGAGAACAAGAACACACTGATCTAGATCTGATTTAGTGTGGAACCTGTGGAACTAAAGTGTGTGTGTGTGTGTGTGTGTGTGTGTGTGTGTGTGTGTGTGTGCCTCTCTCCAGCTGTCAGCCGTTGACGCGGATGCAGGTTCCAACGGCGCGGTCACCTACCGCATCCTGGCTGGAGACCAGGGCCACTTTGTCATCGGCAGCAGGTAAACTGGAAAAACTGTCCAGTCCGTCGACTTTCGTCTGTGACTTGCATGTGGCAGATGCAGGCATGAGGCATGTGGCCACGCGGCCCTGGAGTCAAGGAATCATGACTCACGAGTCAAGTCAAGTGACTCGTGTTTTGAACAGTTCGTTCAGGACAGGCACGTCACTCGTGGGAAAGTTTAACTGTCGGTCCGTCGCCGAGCATCGTTGAAATTAAATGAGTCATTAAATTGGTAATTAAAACTAATGAATGATCTTCAAGCTTGCAACCGTATCAAATCCACAATAATGTTCTTTTCCCCTCAGGTGCCTTTCCCTAATTACGCCTATTTACTCACTTGATCAGCGTCTTGAATGTCTCGTATGTTTCATCAACGTGGTTGGTTGACCATTTTCAACTGGCCCCTCCCCCTCAGAGGGCTGCTCCCAACTGACACGGCGCGGCGTCCGCATCCATCTCAACTTTTCTGTCCCATTTCTCCTCCTGTATTGTTGACGTTTGCAAAATGAAAGGCTTTCACGTATCTGAGCTTTACAATGGCTCGCTCTAGCCATCATCACCTATCGCGCATTTCTGTGGCGGAAGCACAAAGGATGATGGGAACGCATGGGAAGCAGTTCCGACTCGCTTTATTCTTCTTGACTGCAGCGAGGGGGAAAAAAACAGAACAAAACAAAGAAAACAAACTAGTATTTGAAACTGTAAATTTGTCCCCGATGACAGGGCGGCACATTTGTCAACAGCTCTGATGAAACACTGCAGCCCTGCTCCACTTTTGTTGAGGGCTCAAAATAACTGGAATGCGCTGCTCTGTAATTCCAGCCAGCACCTCAGTGACCCGCCCTTCACACTTTAACTACGCTCTTCACATCAGGGCTCATTTATCTTCATCTTTTTTGTAATCCATCTAAGCCGACCCTAGAGTGCGTTTTTAAAAGTTTTGGCACAAATCAACAAAAAAAAAAAATCACCTCTCATGCAGGCGCAGAGGGGATGAAAACAGAGGAACTGCTTGTTGACCTTTGTGTCTGCTCTTTGATGAAAGATGACAGGAAAAAAAAGAAAAACCTTGTTGATTTTTCTTTTTTTCACAACCTCAAATTGAAAGTTTGTCACGGCAACTGTGATCGCTTGCCCTTAAAAGTAAAGACACAAAGTAAAGTTCTGCCAGTTCCGTTCTGCTTGATGAGCTGCAGTGTTGGATTGGCCGACAGGACAACACTGCTATTCCTCAACAAATGTTTTAGAAAAAAATCTGTCATCATAAATATGGATCCCAAGACTTTTGTCCTTCTTACTTTGGAGCTGGTGGCTTCCTGAGGCAAGTTGGAATAATAGCTGCGTTTCCATAAAAGTGATCATTCTAAAATTAGTACAATAAAGTACAATTGAGATTTTCAGGTGTTTCCTCCATAATTCTCGTAAAGAGATTTTACGAGAATCATGTTTGCTTTTGTGTGTTTACATTTGTTTGCTGTCAAGAATGGTTGTTATATTTTCTCTTTGATTACTTAAAAAAATTCCATCCTCCCCTCCGTCCAAACATAACGCAGCATTTTCACTTGAAGTGAACTGGTCACGTGACCCTGTGTAGAGATGTTTGTCTTTCTAGTATTTGTCTATTTGTGTGTAGTTTCATCTCACACGACGGCTGTGACGTTTCACTCTGTTGCACTGTTGTGTAGCTCATTGGTGAAATGCCCATTTCAGGGTGAATTATCTTGATGTTCTATCATTATATTATATCACCGTACCTTGCGCTCTGGTTCCTCCAGTACCCGTCCGTCACTGATTGGTTTGCTGTTTCCTCAGCTCCGGGGTCATAACTGTGGCACCAGGGGTGGAGCTGGCAGTGGGGCGGAGCTTCGCGCTGACGGTGGAAGCGGTGGACAACGGCCCGGCGCCTCACAGACGGTAGGACTTCCTGTTCTGTATGCTGGCTTCTTACACCATGTCTGTCATCCCTTTGGCTTTTCACTCTCTCTCTCTCTCTCTCTCTCTCTCTCTCTCTCTCTCTCTCTCTCTCACGGCGCTCCGACGTCACTTCCTGCGTCCTCCTGCCTCGCTCTCTCCATCTTATCACCTTTCGCAGGTGTGCAGATCTCATCTCTTAGAAAAAAATGAATTGGAGGGGAATTGTGTGCAAAGTGAAAAAAAAGTCATAATAATAGTCGGTGCATAGGAAATTCAAAGGCAGAGAAATTGGTGTAGCGTGAGTGTGAAAAGGAGGGAAATGGTAGAAGAGCGGCGTGTGTAATGAAAGGGCGCCGCTCTCCTGGTGAGGAGGGGGAGTCGACGGCAGCTGCTCTGCATTTAAATGTCACAGCTGACGCAAAAAATAGAAAGACTAAAGTGGAGCATCTCAAGTGGGAAAATACACTTTGTACTCTTTTTTTTTTTTTGAAATGACAAAATAGACACTATGCTGCTTAACAAATTCAGACTATTCCCCAATACTGGTTGTACAGTCAGGGCTGAAAAAAGCAGCTGCATCTATTACAAAGTGAACTCTGTGGTATTGATTGGACAGTCTGGCATACGCCAGTTCAATTTAGAGATTTATTTTTTGGTGGGCGGGGGGGGTGGGGGGGGGGTTGCAATTAGAGGTCTCAGACGTCTGAGCCTCAGAGTGAATCCAGCCGCCAGGAGACCCAGCGGAACAGCGGCGACATCGTCCCACAGGACTGAAGCAGCAGCTGCACAAGATTGATTCCGTTTATTCAGTGACAAACCTCAACTTAACCACAGAAGGGCGCAGGCTATGTGGTAAAGAAAGCAGGGACAGGGACATGCCAAGATTTTATTTTTTTTAGGCGGCATATTTATTTATTATTATAATTTCGAGTTTATTCTCCCCAGCACAGAATAATTTTAACCAAATAAGTAATAATGTGACAAACTAATAACAAGAGAAATAGAGATCAGATGTAGCTCTTTCTGATGATTCGTGACACCTTGTTGTTGCTGCTCCTGCTCTGCAAACTATTGGCCCCGCCCACATTTGAAAAGCATATTTGGGTGAATGTGTATTTGAAAGCCTGCAGTGCCCAGCAGACCACAATGACAAAAGCAGAATGATAGCGAAGAGTGAAAGTTCATTCAAAACTTCCTCATGTAGCAGAAAGAGAGATTTTTCTTTTTTTTTCTTTTGTGACTTCAGTTTCCAGCTATTTGATTGGTCTTTTGATCAGCACCTGCATCTTTCACCCACAAATTCAACCGTATCTTTAAACAGACTGATTGCAAACATGTGAAGAGAACCGGCGCAGTGCCTCCTGTTACAAAGTTAAAAACAACACTCTGAGCCTGTCTTTTAAACTGCTGCGTCAGCCATTTGCATGAGGTTCTACTGGGGCTCATTGAATCAGTGATTGGGTTTCCACAAAGTGTCGAGTTAAGTTCAAGTGAGCTTTTTAAGAATTTGCTAGGAGGAAGAAAAAAAAAAGTGAAAATCTAAAAATTTGAACTGATTTGGTGCCAATGAATGGGGGCCACATAAAGTGTAGTTGCATCACAGGATGATGCTACGCAGCTACCGGAAGGAGCAGCAGTAAACAGAACTGCCCAAGTTGTTGTAAGTCTACATTCATTTCATGTTGAGGCTTGTCCAGACCATTTGTCCGTATATAAAGATGGATGGAGCTTCAAAAGGGAGGCCAATGTGGAAGTGCCGAAAAGATGCCTTCTATTAAAAAAAAAATAAAAAAAAATCATACTTAGTAAATTTAAACCCACCACATACATTTTTGTTGTTGGTCTGAATCGCAAGATCATTAAACAGCTACTAATGCCCAATTTGTTCAGTTTGATCTAATTTCCCCCTAAAAATGGCCATGAAGTTGTGGGCGTGGCTACAGTTTGATAGCCAAGTGTAGTTGGCTTCGAGCACACCCTGCACTCACACTCCAATCATTGCTCACTTTGGTTCCCATCCACAAATCCAAAAATGGAATCTCCTGGTTTCAAAATGAATCAGCAACTCAAAATGTCACTGGAACCAATCTCTGGGTTTCAAAAGCAATAGGTGACATCACGCTGACTCCGCCTGTCTTTGTACACAGTCAGTGGTTCTGACACAGCAGCACTAATACATGCACAACAGTGGCAGAATCTTCAACCCAAACAGGTGTCAATGAAACAGGTTAAAGTCACACCAAGGATGCTGGCCTGTCCCCACGTTTACCCAGGCTGCATCAATCGACTGGCTCGAATGAATCAATCCAGATTCACAAAGCAGGTAACACCTTCAGGGCTGCAGAGCCAAAAAAACAAAAAAAAGGTCTAATAGCCCTCATATCAAGAAAATGCAGCGTCTCACTATTGTCTGCCAGGCGTCATATGAACTGCGGCTCAGCTCCATGTAGTCGCCCAATCAATACACAATGCCAGTGAGCGCAGATTGCAGTGTTTTCAGTGATTGGCTGACAGATTGTCCCCAAATTTCCCCAGACCCTCCCTGGAAAACATGTCCCGAATACCAAATCGATATCTAGCGCTGCCCAGCTCTGATTTGTTCAGAGCGTGCCACCGTAGACCCCAACTTTTATGGCGGCGGGCGCCATGCGGTTGGAATTCAGGTGATGAGTTTGAGATCTTGATGTCCAGGCACTGCAGGCATCACGATTCAAGTTGCATTTTGGAGGCTGTGGAGGCAGAGTTGCTTCTAAAGCACAGTTGACGCTCTGGGGGGTTTCATTTATAGGATCATCACACTGAAGCAAGAGGGAAAAAAGGGGCCGCTGCTAATGAGAGATTGTTTGGGGATTAAGGTCAACAGATTATTTAGAGGGAGTTCTGATCCAGACTTTTAATTTTGCAAAAAGGAATTCAGCGAGGGGCAACACAGCGGTGTAGTGACGTTACATTTGCTACGCCGGGCCCCTAGGTGGCAGTAATGTACATAGTTGGCAAAAGAAGAAAGGACGAAAGAGTAAAAAAATCTGAACAACGCAAGCTCAATCACTAAATATACTTAGTTGCCAGTTGTGTATGCCAGTGGATAGTTATAGTCATTTCACCTCACAGGTGTTCACATCCATCCGTTTATCCATCATCCATCCATTCACTGTCACTGCTCGTTTACTCAGCATTAGGTGGACTGCACTCCGTTAGAAAAGTCGGCAATCATTGACGAGGGCAAAACTCCTTACTTGCTGAGGTCAGCCGTTGATTAAAGAGTCAATGAGTTATTTGTCCTGCTGGTTCTCCTGAAACTCACAATTCATGGCCAAATGAGGAAAACAAATTGGTAGGTTTTGCAGCAGATCGACAGTGAACTCAACACCTTCATTTTTGGGCTGAGAGAAAGTTTTAAAATGTGGTGGCTGCACTTCCACCGGCTACTTTGCAAATTTTGCAAACAAAATTGCAAAGCATGTCTCTTCTGAATTATTCAAGGAGGAACCCGTTGCGCTATAAAGAGTTTCATATCTGAGATTTTATTTTTTTTTTTAAAGTACTGCAGATGTAATTATCCGTTCCAGTCGCAGCCGGTGATAATTGGCTGGAACATCAATTAGTGTGGATGAGTGGAGAGGAGTTTGTCATTTTGTTTGTGTCATTAAGTCCCAATGGTGGGCCAAACAATAGGTAAATTAGCATGTATGGACAGCACGGGTTAGATATGCAAGATATGCGATGTATGATCAATCACCCGGGGAAGGGTATTGTGATGGCATTTGTGACATCACAAAGGGCAGATTTCCAGCCTTTCATATTGAAGAACAGTTAAGAGATGAAAAAGATGGACTTCTCTCCTCTGTGGGGAGTTTGCTGGTCGGCTGGAGACACATTGTCTTTGGAAAAAAGGATTTTATATGATGGGGCCTGCAATGAAAGGCTGGCTTCACTCTCAATGTGTCTGTCTCAACACAGACACCTCTCTGAGGACGGCTGATTTTCTCTGGCATTTACAGTCAACGATACGGTTTGAGCGCAGTCAGTTTTTCGCTTTTATTCCGCTCCCTCCCACCTGGTAGTTGGCGCAGCCGCCAACAGTTGGAAACAAACACTGAATCCCTGTGGTTTGCTCCAAAAATCCTCCAAAGCGAAAAATCTGGAGATAAAAAGTCACCGACACTCGACAGTCCATCAATGATTCGATAAGTCTAAAGTGACGTCCCCACTCTCCAGTGTATTTTTTTTTTTTTCAAACCTTTTTGTTCTTTTTGTTGTTCAAGTCCACCTCGCAGCTGCATCGACGCCGTTGGCCGGCGAGCTTTCCACCCACAACGCTCCACCAACACATGACACATCCCTCCGAGTTCCAGCAGGGAGTTGTGCTGCTCCTACGCCGCCCGTTTCGGATGAGAAGGAAAGTGTCCCAGCCTTTCAAAACCCAATCACTGGAAAGCCCAGGATGTCCGCAGGGGATCGATTGGCCGGCTGAAAAGAGTGAAAGGAGAGTCATTGGATTAAAAGGAGAGGGTACATGAACCAAAATGAAGCAACAGGAGAGCGGGAGCTGGGTGTGGGGGAGCTTGGCGAAGGTGTTCTCCGCCTCGCAGCTTATCGTTCACAATGTTGCAGCGAACAACAGCAGAGCACCAGTGGCTCTGTTGCAACCGCTTCGTGCGGCGACGCGTTGCCAAGGAATATGCGTCACGGCGACCATGGCAAGATGTCGGTCAATGTGGCTTATTTTGCCGCAGCGGCTGTTTCAGGGGAAAAACCATCAAGGCTTTCTTTCCTGTCACATTGAATTAAAAAAGGAGAGAACTTACGTCTTGTTCATACTGACTCGCCTTTCCCACGTCGCTGACGTTACTTCTCCAAACAATTCAACAACACTTTGTACCTGAAAAGGAGCGCATGTGTTATCACACTGGTATCAGGTATAATCGCCCCATTGATGCCTGAAATGCAGTCCTTGCCACGTGCGCAGCCTCCTCAGCAGTACTCATCTTAATGCCATATTGTGGGTTGCCGTCTCTAAGCGCACAGCTCGACCTTGGCGCTAAGTTCAGCTTCGCGACCTGCATTAACCTGGTTGTCTTACTGTATGATAAAACCTAGGTAAATGTATCAATGTGGACATTCAGTCCATCAATACATTATCCTTGAGCTCTCAAGTGTGCAGAAGTTTTCTACTTTCACACTTTCTTAGTCAGTGATGACCAGGTCATTGACCTCATACCCAGGCAGCTGCTGGCTCCGCCAGTTTTTGTTCATTTACAAGCGTGTGGAAGGTCCAAGAACCTCTGTATTCAATTTTAGCAGGAAGCTACAAATCAGTTATTTGGTGGGAGGTGCTAAACAGTAATACTAACACTAATAATGCCAGGTGACTCTAATTTACTTTCTACTTTCATGCTAAATACTTACTGTAGCTCCATTAGCCATTGAGAAACACAATTTCAATCCTCTGTATGTGTTGCACATGTTGCAGAATCAACAGTTAATTGTTTATTTAAATGCTGCTCGTTACACATTACACACATTGCACATCTTTGATTACACTCTTACACAGAGGTGCGCTTTTTCTGTCTAATAAAGTGGCACAAATAAAGTTACAACCTTCTCTCCACTAATTTTACCTAATCTGATGTTCCAGCCAATCACCGCCGGCTGTGACCAGTGACAACTCACTTAACCACAATGTCAATGTCAATTTAAGACGCATAATAGCTGCTACAGAAACCAGCCAGGTGTTGTCTCCGCCCCCCCTGGAGACCGCTTTGTTTTTGTCACCTTCCAAATGTGTGAAAGGTCTAACAAAGCGTCGCTTTCAAGCTGCAGATTTTTTTTTCTGGTGCCCTTAAACAGAGGGCTAAATAGTATGGATGCTTAAAAAAAAGTAATAGTAATGATCAAAAACAGGTGTATATTGTGGAGCCATGCAAACGCTTTTCTTGGGGCAACGGTAAACTACGCAAAACATCTGCAACTGACCTCCTCTTCGCTTCCTGCCCTCCACCTGAGCCATGTGACATCACATAAAAACAACCTGTTAAGGTAAAAGTGTTGCATCGTACAGTGTTGCAGGCAACGTGTGCACTGGTAATAGTTTCCACAGCCCTCGCGTGAGGCAGCAGCAAATCCTCTGGAAGTGGAAGTGGATGAAGTGGTGCGAAGGTCAGAGGTTCGTTCCGCCTCCACGCCCCTCGCACTGCCGCTGCTGTACTCGGTGTTCCCATCGATTAGGTGAACACTGCTCGGAGCTCACCCACCCAACAGCTCTTAACCCCAGCAGTAGACAGTCGACCCTTCCCGACACGGTTGTCCCAACTTCTTTTTCCTGCCCTTCAGCTCTTTCCTGCCCCCACATCCTTCTCCAGGACCTGACTGTCACTCTGCTCTGCCTTCGCTCCATCCATCTCAGTAGCGTCTCACCTGTCTGCCTGCTGACGTTCTCTCCTCTCCTCTGCCCTCCCGCCGCAGGTCGTCCATTACCACGGTGTACATCGAAGTGCTGCCGCCAAACAACCAGAGTCCTCCGCGCTTCCCCAGACAACAATACAATCTGGAGATCAGCGAAGCCATGAGGACGGGGGCGACGCTGCTCAACCTGCAGGTGACCGAGCACAATGTCGGCTAAGAACACCCCCCCACTACCCCCACTCTGCCACGCACCCTGCAGTCCCCTCTTATTGAATTATCAAGGCAGAACGCCTCATCAAACTTTGTTGACCCAAGTGAAAAGTTAAAAGTGCGTGAAAGAAAGTTGAGCCAGACAGGAAGCCAGACACATAAATCCTCCAGCAGTAATTGTCACAATAATTGAACTCGCAGCATGTATACAATTATTTTCCTCCAGCTTTGGCTCTTATTTAGCTGTTAATTACCCCCCCACCAGTCCCCCCCTTACTCCCCCACTGCTGCGTGCTGCTGTGAGCAAACCATCGCTCATTTAGTTCAACCAGTCAACCTTGGATTTATGTTTATTTTCCACGAGTGCTATTTGGGTTCCTCCCTCCCTGGCTTCTCCTCCCGCCGTCGACCGTGTTTTCTCTTTCGAGCAACCCTGGACCTTTTGCTAAACCCTCTAATTGGCTGCGACTTCTTGGCCCTGTTGATTGGGTTTGTTCGGGTTCAGTCGCGGGCAGTTTTTGATTGGCCGCGGCCACGGCTGGAATATCAAATTAAGCTCACGGAGCGGCCGGTGAGAATCAAGAACCGTATCCTCAACTTTGAGTCTGAGAGGAATTGTTTTTTTTTCCCATTTGTTCACTCCTTTTAACTCGCAACGATTCATCCGCTGCTTCTTGGATTTTACACCGCGCGGCTTCGACATCTGCTCTGGCTCGCTAACAAGACTTCACACAGTCTTAATTATCGCCAAAGGCCGCAATCCGGAGGTGACGCGGGTCTTTAATTTCAGACGATTCCCCTTCGTCTCTCGAATTAATTGTGCTGTCGTCCCCACACACATGCACGCACACCGTCAGATCTCCGAGCTGAGCTACCGCTGTGTTTCCTGGCGTGCCACACCTCCGGTCTGGAATGTTTTGCGTCGGGCCGTATCTCCTGATTGGAGCGTGTGCGCTAATCATGTGTTTGTCTGTGTTTACCGCTGAAGGCTGTGGATAGAGAGCGGGATGCCATTATCTACAGAATCCAAAGCGGGGACCTTCATGGACAATTTGCCCTGCAGCAGAAGTAAGCACACACACACACACACACACACACACACACACACAAACAAATCTCAAATCTATCACATTTGATCATCGGTCGTGCTATCGGGAACTTGAGAGCTATCTCTGGTTTTTGTTTGTGTGTGTGTGTGTGTGTGTGTGTGTGTGTAAGTGTGTGTGTGTGTGTGTGTGTGCATGCGTGCCCAGGCCTAAATGCTATGATTTCAAGGCGGCGGCCCCACCAAGGGTTTTCGCATTATGCACATAGTCACCACGCAGACTCGGAGGGCTTTTGTTGTATTTATTCATTTACTGCTTATTAAAAATGCATTTCTCAGACTGGGGGGGTGGGAGGGTGAGATATCATCTGCATTTCCTGGGGGTGGGGGGGCAAAGGAAAGAGCAGGCAAGCGCTGCGGAGAGGAAGAACTGCATCGTAAAGGGAGGGAGGGAGGATCTGCAGAGGAGAGCGCGTGAAGTGAAATATGAAAGACAAAATGTTCAAGAGGTGGAAACCGCGACACAGAGTGACGCACAGTAACGTGTTTCTCTGCTCCCCCCCCCCCCCAGAATGTGGTGTTGAGGCTCAAAAAAGCCTAAGAAAGTCAAGAAAATCTTCTTTTAAAAGAGAAAAAAAATTGCAATGCGCAAATTCTGAGAGGAGCATAATTAACGTGCTGCTTCCAAAACACCGGCGGCAACATCTGCAGCCGTTTGTCACCCAGAGTCGTTAGTTCACAGGAATCTGTCGCTTCCCGCCGCGCGTTTGCCGCCATATGGAGAGCAAACGGTGCGACTCTGACGGCTGCCACGACTCTAAGTCTGATTAACGAGGAGAGGGGAAGGGTGGGGGGCGTGGCCAAGCGTTTGGATCCGCCCATCTCCTCCGGAGCTCCGTGTCCGGCAGCGGAGGGTCGTCACGGGTGCCGCTGGTCATTAGCACGTTAGCAGGGGGTCAGAGGCGGCAGTTGAGCAGAAGGTGTCGTCGTCTGCGTCCGCACAGAATCATTCCACAAGATCGTAAAAACACGTTTGAGAATCTTTCATGGCCGCAGATTTTTTTCCTATTTTTCCTGCTGAAAGGCGCTGCCGAAATTAAGACCTTCGTACACTGAGTGGAAAAAAAGATTTTTCGCCTGATAGAGTGTTTTCACGCAGCGCAGGAAATTTCCCGCTGTGGAAAAAGTGGTCCTTTCATCCCTCAGATGGAGGTCGTTTGGGGCTTTTTTTTCTCTCAAGACGGAGCAAAGCCTGTCGTCCAATCACCATGATTGTGTGGTAAAACATCTCCGAGTGCAATAACAACAACAACGACAACTACTAAGGTCGATCGATTTGTGATCTGAGCCGGTGTAGCTTCCCTGAAGAGTCACCTTGGCACCAGCTAGAAAATGTCAAGGGGTGAAAATGCAAGAACGAGTGGCAGCATCGGTGCAAAGGATGCTGGGAAAGAGCCTTGGTCGAGTTCAACCATTGGAGACCAGCGAAGGAAGCAGATCAAACCTTCGCTGCACTCCAACAGATTCATATGATCTTTGATACAAACAGCTGCAGTGTTTGCAGAATGTGATGAAATTACCACATTCTCCCTTAATCACAACTTCAGTCTTCAAGTCAAGTCAAGATGAACATCGCTGATCATCAAAGGCTCCTCTCCCAGGGTGCACTTCACCCACTTTGACTCATCAGTCATTTACTTCTCAAAACTTTGCCTTTCATCCCGCTACTTGACTAAGAGCACAAGTTTTGTTTTTCCGTGACCCCACTGAGCGACCTGACTGTGGCATCATGTGACCAGTGTGTCACTCATACTTCCTTCATACAGACAAACTCCAGATCTCTTGTCTTCTAGGGCAAAGTTCAGGGGGAAAGTTGAAGCTCTTGAAGATACAGTGGGTCGCTTCTGGTGGCCCCTGTTGGTAATAAGTGGAATCACAACAATTGTGCGTGGTTTATACTATGCACTGGCCAACCACTGCACGTTTCCCTAATAAAAGGGCCAGGTGTTGTCTTTCCAGAGATGCTACTCTGCAGATCCTGGTTGCAGCCACTTGTTATTTGACCTCCTGTTGCCTTTCCATGGTCTCTAATCAGTCTGCCCACTATGACCTTTGACCCCTGACATCAAAAAGGCATTTTCCATCACATCTCTGCAGTTCACGGGTTATTTTCTCTTATTGGGACGGTTCTCTGTGACCTCTAGAGGTGGTTGTGAAAATCCAACCTGCAGCCAGAGTCACAGACTGACTGTTTGGGATTTAAAAATTCAAATTAACTTTATAAATTGAGGTAACGGGAGGTGTTGCAATGACAAGTCCTCTGTCTGACCCGCTGCTAAATCTCAGCGTTGGGACCATTAAGTGCGAGACGTCGTCTACATCCCCAAAGTTCTCATAACTGGGCGCAAAGATGCATTCTGGGTGCGATGCCAGTCGTCTGAGTCTGTCTCAGCGTTGCTCAGTGCGAGAGAGAGAGGAACTACTTCAAAGTGTTTGCACCAGATCGATGATTGGCACTCAGAGGCCCAGTGCGTAAACATTTCAAAGGGATCCACTGGCACAAAATGAAAAGGAAAATTCATCAAGTATGATTTTAAGTCAGATGAAGTCAGAGTTGTGTTTGCATTCGCTGATAAGAAGTATTTATAAAGAGCATGGCCGCTTGTGTCAACAGTCAGCCAGCTTGTGGCTTTTCAGGGTTTCTTACTGCTTTTTAAACTCCTATGCATCATTATTTCTTCCCACTAGGTGCCAGTAAATGTCACACACCGGGCCTTTAATTAAATTAAAAAGACAAGAAAATGCAGATTTCTCTTGCAGGTAGACTGAGACCTTACCTTTGAAATGGAGAAGCAGGGTTTACTGGTCTAATACTACAGTATCAATATGCTGGTTTAGTCACATGACATTGGTCCCAGTTTGGTTGGAATGTGTATGGTGGCTTGGGGTTGGGGCGTTTTAAAGGCCCATTGTCTCGCATTGGCACCCAGAATGTAGATCAGTTTTGGGCCATGTGACTTAATGTACTGAATATTGTTAATATTTTTGTTAATATTGTTCTTGCACTAATGTTCTAACAATCTGATGCATCGTACACACTGGCCCTTCAAATATCTACCATTGAGGCCAAAGGCAGCAGTTTCTCAGTGCACTTGCTTCTCTTCTTTTGAACATGACAAATCTCTCCCACTCAAGGGTTAACACGACTCTTTCTGTTCCTGCCTCCCCCCCAGTTCAGGCTATTTGGTTCTGGACAAGCCTCTGGACAGGGAGTCCCTGGATAACTACACCCTGGTGGTCACGGCCTCAGACGGGCACCCAGACGGGGTAAGGAGAGAAACCTCGCCAGTCTCCGCTCCGCTCGCTCCGCCTTCCCAGCGGATTTCAGCCGAGGGGGAAACGGAAAAAAATATCTGAGAGCGAAACGCCGGCGGCGGCAACATCTGTGGCTCTGGGAGGGATTTCAGAGTTGCTGGTGGGGGTGGCTGGGTGGCTGGGTGGGTGTAGTGGGGTCTTATTTTGGAATCATCGTTCTATCCAGCGTCAGCAAAACAAGTGCTCAGTATCACTCAGCTTAAACAATTACACAGGGTGAAATAAATGCGGGCTGCACTTGGACGAGCCTGAGCTGACAGGAAGAGGCGGCTGTTGAGGAAGCCTAATGGTGCATCACAGATGAAGCACATTTCCACCTGGCATCACAGCGTGCAGTCCAACCTCCCCAGAGACTTTATTTTTTTCCTCTGTTTGTGTTGTTTTTTCCTCCCTTCCTCTCTAATGTATTAACCCCCCCCGCCCTTCCCTGCCCCCCACTGCTCCCTCCACACTGTCAGCCAAGCCAGTGGCTGGGTGAGCAGGAAAACATTTCAATCTACCTTAAAAATTCTGATGTTCTGCTTGATTATAAATCATTATTCATTTTCTCTTTTTTTTGTCACGGACGCCAGTAGAGAAGCCTCACGTTAATTATTAAAAGAAGACTGCAGCTCTGTCGAAAACAGCGTTTTTAACCTTCTGTCGTAAACCTCCTCCTCCAAAAAAAAAAAAAATATTTTCCGTTTTTTTTTCTCCAGCAACGCAGCCATGCGAGACTCACTTCTCAGAAAAGCCCCTGTTTCTCCAGAAAACAGTATATTCCACCTTGTGTTCACAGCCTCCTGCAAAAACGCTGGTTTTAGCATTCCCTTAAAAGTCATGCTTAGTTGAACAGAAGGAGAAAAAATAAGTCGGTACCCAGAGTTATGTTGTTGTTTTTTTTTTACTGCAGTTTCTGAAAAGTAAAGAAAGCAAAGTAAGAAAAGTGTTGGACTTTGGTCACTTTTAGTCAGTTGTTTGATGGAGAGAAAAGTCGAACACTTTTGCAGAACACGGGACCTTTAAATTTCTCAAAGAAAGTGACCCAGCACTGCAATGACGTCCCCGCGAGATGTAGATTTGCCGTAAATCACTTTTTAACGAGATCACCTGCACTGTGCATCCGTCTGAGCTGATGAGACAGCCGTCCCCGCCGTTAAAACCCTTGTGCCGCGTGTCACTTTGTGCCTGAAAAGGGCATGAGAAGCAAGATTTAAATGTTTTCTTTCTCATTTTGGCATTTCACCGCAGACAGAGTCCTTGACTGACCTGAATACGCCACCATGAACAGCCGTAGTTTTCGCGAAGCCTCTCAAAACAAGGCTGCCACTCGAAGGATGAAAAGAGCAGAGAAAGAAAAAAAAATAGTTCACATGACTGCCTCGGGTATTGTTGAATGAGATCGGATCACGGCCTGTTTTTGATTGTTCATCTTTTTTCTTTTTTCTTTTGTTTTTTCATTTGGATGAGTCTCAAATCCTCTCTTTCTGTTGAATCAAACACTGCCATGAAAATTCTCCCGGACTGACTCGACATCCCTCCTTCACTATCATCACTTCCTCTTCTGCCCTTTGTTCAAACAGTAATGTGAGTGTTCAGTTTTCCTCCTCATCTTCCTCCTCCTCCTCCTCCTCCTCCTCCTCCTCTTCCACTCCTGCTGCTGCTCTCACAAGTCCTCTCTGTACATTAATTAAAACAAAGATAAAGTTTACGGTTCCCCTGGGGAGGGAAAATGCGGATTTCAGTTACCTGACCTTCTCTCTCTCACACACACACACACACACACACACACACACACACGCACACTGTGAGTGGGGGGGTCGAGAGGGGGCAAGTGTCAGGTGATCCCAGGTTTTTAGTTTGCTCCCCAGCTGTGTTTCCGTCCCCTGTCAGTGTTCAGTGTACATTTGTAATGGAAGCGGCCAAATTGTGGAGGACAAAAAGTTTTTTTTGAGGGGGAAATGTAGTGCAAATAAGCAACTGGGGAGACGGAAACTCATCAGTCATGTATTTTGTCCTGCAGCGTCTATTAAACTCCCATGACGGCTGTTTAAACTGATGGGATATTTGGCAGCACAGCTGCTCGCAAAAACTGGACCAAAAGGTTCCGATCCATTCAGATCCGATGAAAGAATTAATGAGTGAATTACAACCCTGAAAACAACTTGCCATCTTCCTGTCACAGCCGCGTAACAGTGGGTTTATTATAGCGCCATCTACGAAATAAAAATAGCCTCTTTCGTCCAGTCCAACTGTGTGTGTGTTGAAACTAAAACATCTCGTGAATTTTAGAAATGAAACAAAAACGAAAAAAGTCTGAACTGTTTATTACATTTCGCTGCTGCTGCGCCAACAACAACAACGGCGATGCCTTTTACGGGAGAGATCAAACACTAGCAGGCACATGTTGAGTGGATAATCATTTGGGTGTTTGATTCGAAGTAATGTGGTTCCCCGTGGAACCCAAACTAAAGACGGAGCAGCGGCTCAGTCACTACTTCCTCTCTGCTTGGCAACGGTGACGTCTTTGTACAGTTTGAGGTTCTGTTTATCTGAACCACGTCGACTTACACTAGGTGGCGCTGGACCTTCTTGGTCCAACACCATGGATGCACAGGTCAGTCTGGATGCACTCATAATACATCCGGACAGAGTGGATTACACATACAGTGAGTTACAGGGTTAAATTCCTTCTTTTTGAAGCAAACTTGCTAAAGATTCTAATTGCATTAAGATGGAAACCAACCAAGTCTAAGATCTATAAGGCAAGGAAAGAGGGGGAATAAATCCTCAGTTTGAACTTTTTTTGCTCACAATCCCATTATTTTTGGAAAAAGAAAAGCGTGCGGCAGTGTTGGGGTTGGTGTACGGGGAGTTGGTGTACGGCAGAGGGAGAGAGAGGAAGACAGGCAGAGAAAACTGCAAGAGGAGGGAGAAGATTGGGGCGCAGTCGCCTTCCACCGGCCCATTAATCAGCATCACTTCTGGGGCCCTCGGCTTGTCTTCATATGCGTGCACACACATACACATGCGCCTACTGTATCTGTGTCCCCTATTATTAAACGTCCCGTTGTGAGACTGCCACACTACAAAGTGCCTAATTGGCTATTTGGCCGCTGAATCCATCATACTGCCACGGGCTGAGGAGGCGAGAAGCCGCTGCAGCACCGGCGGCTTCACTCTGAAGAGCGGCGGGTCGGTGTGTGGAGCGGCCCACGTCAGGGTGACCGCTCCCCTCACGACTGGGAATATCTGCAAACTGGCAGGTTTGCATAGTTCTTGCTAAAAAGATTAACAACAGTGGACACAGTGTACACGGTGGATGAGCAAAGACACTTGCCCACGGGATGGATGTTCTCACTTCTCTCCTTTTCTTTTTGCTTTTATGGGTAAATTAAAATGTAATGGTGTGACAATCGATGGGACTTTTAACCTTTAAATTTGCACACGTTTGTGATATGAGGTCATGTCATTGTATGACTGTATGAAAAAAATGAATGAGGCTTCATCTTCAGCGTTCTCTTGTTTGACCAACAGGGGGTGACAATAATGGTTGCAAAACGACTATAAATAACTGGTTGTCAAAACAGAAAGGAGCACTGATACAAACTGATAACATTCTGTTTGTTGCTGAACCAACAGGAAAATAGATAAATAAATGCATACATACTCGGCCTCACTATCCATGTACAGAAGAAACAATAACTGCTAGTGGTACTAGTACCACTACTAGTTTAGCTAGTGGACTTTTTGTTCCACTACTTTGTATTCTTGTATAAAATATTGTATTTTTTTATTGTATGATGATAATAATAATAACAATACAATAAAGAGTATGTATGTTTCCAGCTCACACTGCACACAAAGGGAGCAAAAGATGTCGCAGTTTGTGAAGTGACATGAAAACAGTCTTTGTCGTTGCCAAGCAACCAAACTCAAACATGTCAGTCATTACAGTGATGTGGTAATTGGATCAGATTGGGAGAAGCCAGAGTCTTGCTTCCTGCTGGTAGATGATGCGTATATGCACACTAAACGTTTGACTGTCTGTGCTACCATGAGATAAAGCGTTGTGCGCCTCCTAGTGTTATGGCCGGAAAGTCCAACTGAAAAGCTAGCTGTCCTGGAAGTGGGTTGTTCCTTTGGCTCGTACTGTTATAAAAAATAAAAAAAATAACGTTTTCTGTGTGATTCATAAACTCATTAGGTTGAGATGGAGGCAGAGTGGAGAGTCTACAGGTATAAAAATGCATTTCCTTTAGCGCCGCTGCCACTTCAACCATTTGTTTCCACGGCGTCCCGTCCTCTGCTGTCAGATTTACTGCTGCACATAGTAGCTGCAAGTTTAAGGACTCAGAGTTGTCGGAATTGTCATTAGTGTATCAGCAGAGTCGTGGGGAGAGATTGGGGCTTGTAATGGCTGCGCCCAAGGCCTGCAGGAATGTGATAAGACGTTAGCAGTCTGCCGGTGAAACAGCTTTCGGAATGAGAAACATGGACATTTGCAACGGAATGGCCCAAAAAAAAAACTGTGTCTGCATGTTTTCACCAAATCGACAGCAGTGTTGGTGAAGAGGAGTTTGGGAGTTTTCAGAGGCTTGTTTCTGCGGCAGATCCAGACATCTATCACCCTGCAGAACCCAGTTCCAGCAACAGAAGAAGTTTTTTTTTTTTTTTTTAAATCACGTTTCGAATTGGGGCAACACAATGGTGTAGCGCTTAGCACTCACAGCAAGAAGGTTGCGGGTTTGATTCCGGGCCTGGGACCTTTGCATGTTCTCCGTGTGTCTGTGTGGTTCTATCCGAGTTCTCCAGCTTCCTCCCACAGTACAAAAACATGCATGTGAGGTGAATCGGGCACTCTAAATTGACAGTAGGTGAGTGTGTGAGTGCGAAGGGTTGTTTGTCTCAATGTGGCCCTGCAATGAACTGGCGACTTGTCCAGGGTGTCACCCTGCCTTCACTCTATGACCGCTGGGAGAGGCTCCAGCAGACCCCCATGACCTTGAGTGCAGGAAGGAAGGGCGTATTGAAAATGGATGGATGGATGTTTCCAATTTAACAAACCAGGTTGCTGAACTCCGAGGGTTCTTCTCAAAGCTGCGTGAGCAAAGCATCACCCTGAAGTGGTGATTTCAATTGAAGACTTTCCTGGTTTGCTCATCCAACTTTTAAGATACGCATGACCAGGAGCAGGTCCCTGTTCAGGTGACAGAGTCTGCACACGTCCCCTCTGTTTTCCCTCGACTCTCTCAGTGCTTTTCCAGTGTTGCTGAAATAGCACGTCATGACTCTTCACCTCCCTGGGTTTTTTGTTGTTTTTTTTGCTCTGATTAACATAAAAGGGGCGACCAGAGCGATGTTTCCAGACGTTTCCATCGCTGGCGCCATCAATGTCGTTGGGTGCCGCCTGTAGAGCCGCCGCCTCGATCATGTTGTCGCCCCCGACTGCCCGGCGCTCCTCAGAATCAATCAGCTCTCCGTTTCCTTGCGTCCCACCGCTCTCCATCCTTTTTAGAAGACGCAAAATCGATCACCTCTTGTCTCTCCATCTTCCCTCCGCTCAAACTGAGAGGTTACCGTGGCAACAATTTTTTTTTTTTTTTTTTTTTTTTTGTTACCCATTCAGGCTGTTTAACAGACAGCCAGGAAAGTAATCCTGATTTTACGCCCCCAAGGGTTGACACACACATGCTGGTTCTGCCACTTTTCTACATCTGTCCCGGTTGACGAGGACTGTAATGTTGCAGCTTCACTCTGTGTAATTAGGTGTAATCAGGTGTAAAGTCTTTAAAGGGAGAATTCATCCGCAAAGGAAGGAAATTCAGGTTTTTATTTTCTCTGCTCATGCAGAAATCTTATTTTCAAAACGTATGACATCCGGGCGCCATCTTTCTGTCGTCAGCCGTCATGCAGGAAGTAAAGACAAGACTCATTAATGGCAGATGATAAACTGTCTTAATATTAAATATTAACATATTCAATCCAATTTTATCCTACTGGTTCTTAGCCGTGGCACCAACAAAAAAAAAAACAAGAGGAGGTGGAAAAATGTGAGTAAAAGCAAGAGAGGACATGGAAAAATAAAAGAAAAAGATCTATGAAGTTATTGAAGCAAAAAAATCTAGCAACAAAGTAACACTGAGTAAAAAAAGTAACAACAAAGAAGAAACTGAAACAAGCAAAATATAATATGAATGGATGATAAGGAAAAGAAATATAGGCTGCAGCCTCGATCTGAATCATCGAATAGTTGAATAAAATCTGCTTGTATGTGTGTGTGTGTGTGTGTGTGTGTGTGTGTGTGTGTGTGTGTGTGTGTGTGTGTAGACCTCCACTGCCACGGTGAGCGTCGTGGTGACCGACGTCAACGACAACGACCCGCTGTTTGATGCCACGCTGCCGGTGAACCTCACCGTCACGGAGGAGCAGGATCAGGCCTTCGTGGGACAGGTCAAGGTAGGAGTGACCTCAGAGCACTTGGCCCCGCCCATGTCCATATTAGGGACGTGCAGTGCAGTAAAACCCTTGACATGATCGTTTTTGAGACTGATTTTGCTAAAAAAGCCAAACTGAGACTTGGATAAAGGTGCAGTCTGTGTTTATTTAACCGTCCACCTCATGTTGTTGTAGGTGAGTCAAAGGTACAGAGGTTTTTTTTCTCTCTTTAGTGAACACGGTGGGAACCGAAACGCTTCCACGTGTCAGTGCCACGTGTTTCCCGCACCGCAAACTTTGCCCCTCGCTCGTCCCTCCACGGCAACGATCAGTATCTCACTCTGCTCCGCTGGATCTGCATGAGCGAGCGGAACGCAGTGGGTGATGGACACGCACGGGCCGATGGGAACCGCACTCCCCACTTGTCTCTGTTCTGCTTGAAAGCCACTGAGAAAAAACAAATCAGTAAAAAAAAAAAACAAAGAACTTGCTTCATGTGTCCTGAAGCTCAGTGCTCTAAGATGCCTTCATGCACCACAGTCACACAAGCTGCATTTCCATTTTTTTTGAAATGTCGATCAAGCAAAATTGTAAAAAAAAATTACCTTTAAGTGACATGTAGAGTAGAGTCATAGAAAATAAATAGATTTATCTATATTTTGTTTTTGTTTTTTCAAGCTTTACCAGATTCACTCGTCTCTTTAAGGGGAAAAAGTGAATCCACTCCATCGAAACTATGCAAAGGCCTTTTTCGCACCATATAGGAGAGCATTCAGAAATCCATTTGTTTCCATTAGGCAGAGTCCAGGGTTAATGGAAATGCACCTGCGGAGGCACTGTTACGTTCATAATACTTACACACACACACACACACACACACACGGGCTTCGGCCAGAGCTAAGTGGGCAGTGGAGAAGATCCAGGGATCAGCAGGTAAACAAGGCTGGGAGATTAAGCCGGACGTGTGATGGCGACGCACAAAGTCGCTTTGGGTGACGGACAAACCTAATCACTCCAACTCCAAACAGCGAGCAGCTTTTTACGACTCGCCTGCGTCTGTTTGCCTTTCCCCCCCCGCCCCCCACCAACCCTCGTTGGCTCTCGCTCTATTACCGCGTGCACGGCCAGTTTCAAGGAGGCGTCCTAATTAAATTCTGCTCATCTAATCGCTGACGTTTGGGAGCCGAGATCACCGGCGTAACTTTGTAAACCTTGGCAGCTTTGTAATTAGAACTGCGTGTTATTATGCTCAGAGGACGCCGTTAGCGAAGCATCTACGCACACGCATCGAGTAGCGGTGGACGGGAAGAGAGAGAAGAAGTGGATGCAGACGCACGTGCTTCTGTCGTTCCCCCTCAGCGCCGCTCGCTGGAAAGTAGCTCTGGGCTTGAGGGAACCCAAGTTAGTTCCTCTTTGTTTTAAAATCTCTGATTTGATAGAAAACTTTTGGGAATTCTTAATAAAAAAATGACAGTTTTTCCCCCTTATTACCATACACATTTGTTTTAGATACGCGATTGAAGCTGCAGCTTTTTCATTTTGATCCGCTTGCTCCGCATTGTTTGGGAAAAAAAGGTAATCAATAATTTCGCCAATGGACCAGTCGCATCAGCAGCGTCGACAGACTTTTTTTTCACCTGCATCAGCACCTGTGTCTCTACTTCCAACAGCGATTTCTGGACTCCCTCCAGAGCCTAATGACTAGCGGGCGGGTTCCCCCGCACGGTGGCCTCGGGCGTAAGGGGGGCGGGGTCAGGGCCAAATCTGACACATGGCGGTGCTCTGATCTTCCCAGAAGCTCCCCAGATGCTGCGCCTGCTTGGATTTGCTCTAAACTTTAATGCGTAGCCTTTGTTCTGCGGCGGCAGGGGGTCTTTGATCACTTGACTCTCTGCTAGGTTCTAAATGTTAATCATGCTTCTTCTGTTCGACTTCTCGGATAAATCCACGCACCGCAAGGGGTCGGGCTCCGCTTGGTCCACCCTGTGAGCTTGCAGTGGCTTAATTGGGCACCGCCAGACTGCGGGGCATTGGTGAGACAAGTTGGCAGGCAGGAGCCCCTGGATGGCTAATTAGCTAAAGGCTAGCGGCCGGCTCTGTTGCTACACTGCACAGTATGGAGTTACATCTAAATCTGACTGGCACCTACGGGAGAAAGTAAGTCATCAGGAAGGAATTAGTGTGCTTCATGCTGACTCGTAACTTGTTGCATCTCCTTGTTCTCACGTAAGAGTTGATTTTTTTTTCTATGCTAGCTATGCTTTTTAAAGAAATACAACTCGCCATTGTACATAAATAACTACATCTTCAGTTCCTGCACACGCATCTCTTATTGTTTGAATAGATGATTAACTAAGCAGCTCTGTGTCTAACTACTCTGATGTCACCTGCTTGACAGTTTTGACTGTGACTCCAGGCTTCCTAAGAAGTGTCATCCTACTCACTGCTGGCGTGTTATTTAACAGCTGGCCGGCTCGACGAACCTACTATCTCAGTGGCCTCTTTTATCCATTGTTTTAATTTGTTACATGATGTGTCTGTTAAATGACACGTCAGCAGCACGTTGGATGACGCCATCCTTACATCACAATTTACAAATACCCACGTCCGGGGCTTGGAACAAATTTTACTTTGAAATGAATTAAAGTGGGAAACTTTCCTACATTTTCTTATTTCAGGATTAGGATAGAACAGGTTTATCCATAAAGAGGACATTTAATTACAAGCATCCAAAAATCCCCCTATAATCTTTGAGAAAGTATTTCAGTCCCTGTCTTTCAGGGCGCCGTGGATATTTTCCTGCCTTGAACAGAGCAGCAGTGCAGGGCACGACTCTGCGCCTTCATCCAAAAACGGCTACGACCTGCAGGGATTAGAAAGATTTCCGCAAGAGGGGATGGATGTGACCTTGGTTGCGCTGATTGCGGCAGGTGAAGATGTAGGACATGCATGGGTAGTGAAGGAAAGACAGGGGAGGGACGTCTGGGACGTGCTACAGGGTGTGAAGCTGGGAGGTGGGACAGATGCAGTCATGCATTATTCTTAGCAGATGGAAGCATGGTTTCAAACAGTAAGAACTTTACAAAAGTACTGAAGCACTAATTCCAAATGCATTTTTCATGATACTGATATAAACTGCAATTTTATCTCTTCGATTAGACTATGTCACATATAAAATGTTCAGTTTCTTCTACACAAATAGCTACTCAGCTAATTACACAACAGCAACTCTGATCTACGCTGATTATCTACTGGGATGTTCACCACGTCACAACCGCCTCCAAGGTTTGCAGAGAGTGCTCCCAAAAAGAGGAAATATATCCAGTGAGCGGCAGCTGTGTGGAGCAGAAACAAAGCCTCGTGAATGTCAGGGGTCAGAGGTCAGAGGAGTGGGCCGAGGATATGGATTTGCCCCCAGAGAGGTGGCAGGAAGTCAGACAAAAAGATAAGAATAGATCTGCCTCTAAAAGTTTAGTCAAGGACGATCTTATTAAAGTCGTCTGCCGCGTTTTCTCAGCAGATGTCGCACCTTGTTCCGAGGCTCTAGTCTAGTTGTGTACTAGCTGTGTACTCGACAACATCTTGCCAGACTTCACCGACAAATCCCTCTCTAAGGGAACAAGCCCAGTGAGGAGCCTCCTGTTATCCCTTGAATCTCAGCAAAGAAAACATCACAAATCAGAAACGCAACAATTAATCAGCAAACACACATTTCTTTGCACCGCCACGTCACTCCGCTGCCAGTGCAGTGCAGTGGCTGCAGTAGCGAGAAGGTTGCGGGTTCGACTCCTGGGCCTTTATGTGTGGAAACCCATGACACTTGAGTCAGGCTCCAACCCCAGGGGACAAGAGATTCCTGAAGGATGTCAAGCACTGTGGAAACAACATGAGGCGATCATCATCCCGAGTCTCCCAAGTTCCAAGCAGCACATGCGCAGCATTTATTGAGCCTCCGATGGATCCTCCAAGCCGCCGCTGCCACTCAGGGTGCTGAGCGCTTGAGTGACAGTGAGTTACGCCAAGCTGACAGGAAGTTCGACCCCGGATCTAATTGAATAACTCCATACACAGAAAAGAACTCGGTCAAAACTTTCCCAGCCACCCCCCCCCCCCACCCCCCCACCCCCGGTGACACAGACCTACTCTCATCCGTCGCCAAATCAGGGCCACTCTTCTGCGCCCAGACAAGCTGCAGAAACACCATCAGGGCTGACTGGAGACGCAGACTGACCTCCGTCACGACAGGTGACAGGTTTTCACATGGCGCCTCCTCCTCAGCGACCACAAAGCTGTCAGACCAATCAGTGTCCTTGCTCACGGACCGACGCTTTGGCGTGCAGTAGACACATCAGGATGCTTTTTTCACCAGACGGGCGGGGCCTTCAGCTACCACAGGCACAGCCTGGCTAAAGCATCTAAACTCCCAAAACTATCAGAATGAGAGCTAAACTGAGAAAGAAAGCCAGCAACGGAACGGTATAAATGTCACCTCCAGTTTGTTAGCTGTGCAGCTCGTGGATTCACCACAAGCAGCCCATATGTAATTTTTTTTTTTTGGATGAATAGAGTCAGACAGAGTAATTGGAGGAGTGTAATAAACACATTCTTTATTCGTGTTTTGTTGCGGTAAAATGTCGTTGTCTTGCGTGAAAGTACATTTCCGTCAAGATTTATCTGATATTAACAGACACAGGAATACCATCACATGCACCACAACACACGCATGCACAACCATACACACACACACACACACACACACACACACACACTATACAGTGTAAGAGCAGCAACACTGCCATGATTAGTTTTCTGAGCTCCAGTAGGAAGAATGTGATAGCCAGGCTACGTAACTGGTGCAGAAAACAGAACAAAAATAAAAATCCATTCATTTCTTTACATAAAATATTTTTCTGGCTGATTAGATGTAAAGACGGAAGAGCAGGAAGAGATGCAGGTTTGAGCAGTGTGCGTTGAAAGGCGACAGGAGAAACGCAGCAGAGACATTAATCCTTCTGTGTTTCCACCTTTTAAGTGGCTGACAATGTAATTATAGTGAGAGAACTGCGAGAGAGAGAGAGAGAGAGAGAGAGAGAGAGAGAGAGAAGCAGAGAGACATCCAGGGAGGCTGAGAGAAAGTCGCACACATACACACAGTTTCATGGTGCACAGATCGCTGTGTAAATATTATGTATGCAAGAGTTGATTCACCGATACACCTCAATATACACCCCAAAATGATGCAACATCTTCATTAATACCCCGATAAAGATTTCCAGCAATAACTAAACCTTCTGGTGAAGTGAACTGAACTCCGTCCTTCTACTTCTTTTGCTTTTGAGGAGATTTGTCACCCTGAGACACCTCGATGTTGCTAACTGTTAGCGAGTTAGCTCACGTCTGGCCTTCATCAAACATTCTAATGAGGAGTCAATCTCCACTGTGGTAGTGTACTTTTAGGGTGTGTGTGTGTGTGTGTGTATGTGTGTGTGTTTGTGTGTGTGCAATATTTTCGCAATATTTAGGTTTTGTGCAATTCTGGGGGTAATAGAAAGGCAGCTGATGTTGTACAGTTACTGTACAGGTGTCGTGTTGCCCAAAATTGCTGTTTCGCACCCACTGCTGGAAGCACCACTTCCTCCTCATCTTCAACACACAACAAAGAAGTAATAGACCACATTTGACCTGACCGCACCACAATAGGTGCCTGCTTCAAAAGTTTTGCAGCAGTGGCGAGCGAGAAAGGAGCAGATGCTAACAATAGCTAGCTGGCTAACACCAGCAATCTGTTCATTCTAAACTGTGTTGAAGTCTCCAGCGTTCTGCTCAAAATCTGTTGTAAACGCAGTGTTTTCTTATACTTCTTGTTGTGTAAGAAGCATAGACGTGCAATTTTAAACACATCTTATGACTTTTGGTGGGCTGCGGCTACTGTAAGCAAGTAAAAATCTCAACAACAAAAAAAAAGTCTTCAAAAATGATGTAGAGCTGTCCGCGGACAAAAGCAGCGTTAGACTTTAGTTCTTGATGAAGAGGAAGCGGAGGAGAGTAGATGCACTCAGCAATTTCCTTTCCACGAGGAAAAAATTGAAAATCATTGTCTCATTACCTCCGGTAAGAAAGACGAAGCTGCTTGCTGGAATGAAGCCCTCGGAGCAGGCTGGGCACTGACAGTCTCATCTCAGGTACCTCAGCCTCTCTTTCTCACAAGACCAAAGTCTTTTGTTGGTGTTGTTTTCAATTCAAGAGGAAATGCAATGCAGTGCATAGAAATTGATTGGTTTTTCCACCCAGTGTTTTGTGCACATGAACATGCTGATCTGACGTCACACAGTATTTTTCCTCTGTTTAAAAAAAAAAGAAGATTCAAGCGTGCAATATGGATTTACTGTACTGGAAGAAAAAGTCGCCAAATACAGTGACGGCGGTTTCAGGAAGAACTTCAGGGCGGGGCGACACGGTGGCGCAGTAGTTGGCGCTGCCGCCTCACAGCAAGAAGGTCGTGGGTTCGATTCCGGGCCTGGGACCTTTCTGTGTGGAGTTTGCATGTTCTCCCTGTGTCTGCGTGGGTTCTCTCCGGGTTCTCCGGCTTCCTCACACACTCCAAAAACATGCATGTGAGGTCAATTGAACACTCTACATTGTCCTTAGGTGTGCATGTGAGTGTGAATGGTTGTTTGTTTCTATGTGGCCCTGTGATGAACTGGCGACTTGTCCAGGGTGTCACCCTGCCTTCGCCCTAAACTCGCTTCGTCTCGCTTGGACCCTGAGCGATTGAGGTACCAAAACAGCACCCCCTACAACCGCGTAGCGGCCAGTGCGAACACCCTACAACCGTACCGTGGTGAGGCCAGGCGAGGCAATGAGAACGCCCCCTAACAGCTGGGAGAGGCTCCAACAGACCACCTCCAGTGACCCTGAGCTCGGGAATAAGCGGGTATGAAAGATGAATGAATGAACTTTCAGGGCAACAATCAAGCGGCTGCGGCCTTCAGTGGAAATGAGTTTGACTGCCCTGACTCGACTCGGCTGGCACTTTTTCACATCTCTTTTTTTATTGTTTTTTTCACTTTCAACAATTTTCTTCACAATTGGACTATAACCAGGCTTGTGTGTGTGTGTGTGTGTGTGTGTGTGTGTGTGTGTGCACGCCCATCCAGGCTTCAGACCCAGACCTCGGGGCCAGCGGTCAAGTTCATTATCGACTGGTCAACCACCAGAAGCTCTTCTCCATCAACGCCAGCGGCGCCATCAGAACCGAGGTTCCCCTGGACAGAGAGGTAGGGCAGAGTGACGGCTGGGCTCTGCAGCGCCGCGGGAGAACATGAAGGCAAAACCGTTGAACTCTGCTGTCCTCTCAAAGGTCAAAGGCCACTACTTCCTGATCGTGGAGGCCTGGGACGGCGCGGTGGACCCGCGCAGGTCCAGGCTGACGCTGTCCGTCACCGTCCTGGACGTGGACGACAACAGTCCCGTGTTCGCACAACAGAGCTACAACGTCAGCATTCCGGAGAACAGCCCCAAAGACAAGGTCATCCTGCAGCTGAGGGTGAGTGGAGGCTGGGTGGATGGGCCTCCTTTCGGTCGATGGTTGTGTTCACATTCAATCGGATTTAAGTGAACTTTTAAAAGTTTATTTTGGATGTCAAAGTGTTTGATTTGATTGTGATCATTTAAGGCAGAAATGAATTTAATGACTCGAGTCATTTGAGACATTTCAGTTTAATTCCATCATTCATTTCGCATGAAAGTCAAATTGAGATGTTAAAAATATCCTTTTGGCCACTATTTACCAAGTAACCGCCTCCTTCTCCTCCTTGACTCCGCCTCCCCGGCGCCCTGAAGGCGATAGACGCCGACCTCCACTCCAGCCTCACCTACCGCATCAGGGCCGACGGCTCGGACCCCGACATCCTGCAGCTGTTCCGCGTCGACCCGGCGAGCGGAGATCTGTCCATGCTGAAGGTTCTGGACTTTGAGGCGCTGCATGACCCCGAACCGACGTACAGGTTCACCGTGGAGGCCGTGGACGAGGAGGGAGTCATGCCTCCAGGACTCACATCGGTCACTGTCACTATCAAGGTGGGTGTGTGGAAGCATTTTTTTTTTATATGTTTTTTATATTGCATTTTATCATCATCTTTTTATTTTTATTTTTTTTATTTTTTATTTTTTTAAAAAAATATTTTTTCTCTTGAAAGCAGTGTTTCTTGCCCTGTGTTTACAGTCCACTGCTAAAAATGTTGCGTTTGCAAGTTTTGCAAGTCGACAAAGGGCAGAGACGGTGGCGACACCCTCGGCCACCAGCCTGGCAGAGGTGTCAATGCCCTCTGTGATGTCACACATGGAACTTTTCGTTTTAACAAACAGTTAGTAAAAAGAAAACAGAAGAAAAACTAGAAAATGGAGCCAGCAGGAGAAGCAGGCGGTGGACTTTTTCTCATTTGCGTCAAGTTTCATGGACAGAAAAGAGACACAGATTGTTGTTGGAAAACTCTGGCAAAGTGACTGTCGCACAATGAGACCCTTTAAGTTTTCGGGACGTGGAAAATGACATGGCAGCAGCGCCGGCGATGCGAAATAAAAAAAAATTCAAAAAAACCTTCCTTTGTTTGCCCTCTGCCGCCGTCGCAGATAGGAGCCGAAAACAAAGTGCCGCTTGGCACCAAGTCAGTGTTTTGCAGATAGTCAGAAGTTTCTTGTTTGCGAGGCGACGTCGACTGACTGCGCCTCCGCGATAAGCAAAGAGTTTATTGTCGCCGCATCGTGCAGGATCCCGGCAGGAGGAATTAGCCGTCCAGGGAACCAGGAAGTAGCGAAACCCAGAACATGTGGGTGCTACTGGGCAAGACGTGTCAATCCGATAGCAAGTCAATGCAGGACTAATATCGCCGATACCAATGCCAATACTTTTCATTCAGATGTCATGATCATGCAATAATTCTGTCATTTTTGCCTGTAGTGAGTTCATTATGATCATGGTATTACACAGGTTTTTTTCATCAACAAACTATATATATAAAAATAATAAATATAGAAATGTTCAAAATGTTGGAGTCATTTGCTGCATGTCTCGAAGCGAAACTGCAACAAAAGCCCGTATTGATCTGATACCAATACTCACATTGGTATCGATACTATCGATATTTTGACAGATTGACTGTGTGTGTGTGTGTGTGTGTGAGAGAGTATTCTGCACCTGAACCACTCAGTGAGTCATAGACCAGTTACAGAACTTTAAAGTCTACTCTACAGCTGCCTGGGAGCCGGTGTAAAGTCTTCCGAACTGGAGTAATAAGCGGAATAACGGCTGAATGACGGCGCTGAGCAGCTTCCCACCGAATGTCAGCGCAGTTTCGCCGCGCTTTCATGTCATTGTGTTGTGTGTTACGTTGGCATCTCGCTGCTTTGTCAGGACGCTCTGACATGCAAGGCCTAATATTTAAAATTACAGTAATTATCTTCCCATCTCTGTTCTTTAAACAATGCATTTTCACTTTCCTGTCTCAATTTGCCAGTTTTCGTAGAAAAAGGGAAGAAAATCAGTCTCGTGAGTAAAAAAGAAAAACCCCTGCAGATTCAAACCCTGCCATTATCCCATTTGCTGCAGCTGCAGTGGCGCCTCGACAAACATTTTTTTTTTTTTTCCCCCTCCAAATTTTGTTCCGCTCTGACGTGTCATTGACAGGTTTCCGTGCATGCAAGAGCACCCGGCATGTTGTAAAAGGTTCAATTTGCAGAAAATGAGAAATGAGAGGTACTTTGAAAGTTCAGCTGTAGTAGTGCTGTGCATCAGTATTGCAGTACTCCAGACTGGTCTTGGTACTTCGACCTGGTTCGTTTTGGGTCTCGACTGCATCTCTGCTGGCACAGGCCAAGGTCCCACAGCGTGTACGACAGAGGTAAAGAAATTAGAGAGGATTTCAGGAATCATTTGTCAACTGGCCAGACTGTGATGATTGTTGTGAGCTGCAGTGGGAACAGTTGGAGCACCTCCGCAGTCGCCTGAGCCCAACGTTCGCTACGTCACAGCTGTTTGTACAAAACCTGCAGTATTCTCGCCGGCACAATCCAAAGTCCCGCTGCGTGTACGACCTCGTTGAAGTGTTGAATGTTTTTCTTGGCGCTGATGCTGTGTTTTTCTCGTGTTTTTACGTCTGTCCAGGACATGAACGACTTCTCTCCGGTCTTCAGCCAGCCGCTGTACCGAGGCTTGGTGGCGCCCAACGCCGTCAAGGGAACCGTCGTCGCCACGGTGACGGCCAACGACTCCGACCCTGGGGTGAGTCTTCACAGCTGCTGCTGCTGCTGCTGCTGCTGCTGCTGCTGCTGCTGCTGCTGCTCAAACCGTCTTTGCTCCGACCGCAATAATTGTCCGTTTTGCACGCGTCTGCACTTTAAAGCTTTTTTTTTTTGTTTTGTTTTACAACTTGCGCAGCTTTATTACCCAGCCGGGCTCTTTAGCGGGTCGGCTGCGGTGGTAAAGGGCCGCCACATCCCGCCGGCTGTAAAGCAGAGGGTCTGAGAGCTCCGTCGTGAGCCGTTTGATGATCCACTGCCGTTAACTCGCCGGGATTTAAAGAATCGTTGAGCTCTTCCGGTGTGGAGGCACGTCTGAAATGCACAGACTTTCCAAGAAAAATACCTCCTCACCTCTATTATGTGGAAAAGAAAACAACCAGCTGCCAAATTAGAGATTTCTCCTCCGGGTAAATAACCAAATAAATATTTATGAAAATGGAAGGGGAAAAAAAAACATAAAATGTCTTTACGCTCACAAAGTCATGATCCTATTTTTCAGTCCGCTTAAACCTGCCGAGCTGCTAATGTGGCCCCTCAAGCCTCTTTAACGGCTTTATGATTCCTTTAATAAAGTGTTCAGCCTCTTCTCCATTATTATCAATGTTTCAGGGCCAAAGTGGGAGACGACTCGGCTTTTTTTTTGTTTTTTTTGTTTTTTTGTTTTTTTGTTTTTTTGGGTCGTCATCGTGTGTGTGTGTGTGTGTGTGTGTGTGTGTGTGTGTGTGTGTCAGGTGAAAAGCTAACACCAATGAGATGATTATCGTTTTCTCTCACTCTCAAACTTCTCGTTAAAAGTTTGGCTGAACTATGATGGAACGACCAAACGACTGAAGTGCCTGAATAATAAAGTAAAACTCACAAAAAAGAAGAAAACATCTGATGGAACTTTGGTTTCACAGCTGCTGCAGTTTATAGCGTGGAAACGGCTATAAACATCAGATTAGTGACTATTTAATTCTAACGCTTGCCATTGTTTTTCGGCCGGTTCGGGAATATGGACGACGAGAAGAAGAATAAACAAGCTGTTTGTCATTTCCAGACGTGTCTTTTTCACATTTTCATACCATTTTTTTATAGTCTCAGGATGATTCATCGATCACAAAAACGAACCGCTGTAACTCGACATCAGAAAAGAAGAAGAAGCTTGAAGAGGAAGTTTGACCTCCAGCCAGAGAGGTTTTTTTATTTCCAACAGAGAACGACACCCTGTGAACCTCCCGACTGGGCTTCACACCTTCATCAGTCTGACACGCTGCTGCTCTTTTCACTTCATGAGTCGCTGAGTCAGGCAGCTCTGGGATCCCCAGTGCCCCCCCCCCCACCATGCATTTTCATCCTGCTCCAGCAGATATTTGAACACAACCTCTTCTGGCATCCTCAGGGGGTGGTGGAGGTGGTGGTGATGGGGTCCGACCAGGTTCACTCCCCACTAATGAGACCGTCCCTCTTCACAGGGCACTCCTGCAGGGCTGGTGCGCTACAAGGTGGACCAGGAGGCTCATCCCTACTCTGCCAGCATCTTCGGAGTGGAGGAGAGGACGGGCCGAGTCGTGACCCGCGTCAACCTCAACGAGGAGCCCAACCTCAAATTCCACGTAGGTAGATCACGCATGGGTGTGTGTGTGTGTGTGTGAGTGTGTGTGTGTGTGTGGGTGACAGTCGGTGAATTGGAATGTTCACACTGCTAGATTCTGTGAGGGAAATTGGGTCCCTGTTGTGAGGATTTTCTTCTTCTCTCCGTGGGGACTTATTAGAAAAAAAAGAAAAACAACAACTTTTGCACCGGTGTTAATGGTCCTTGGCAAGTCAGCAAGGACCGCAGTTGAAATTTTCAATAATTTCAGTTTGATTTTGGTTTAAGCTGCAACTGGATTCCACCGAGATGTCATTATTGTGTTGTGTGTGTTTCATTGTTGTTGTTGTTGTTTTGCTCCACTTCCTCCGCAGCTCACTTCGCCTGTGTGCTGTTATTTTTACTCGCTCACTTAATCGTTGTTCTCTGATCGTACCTGCTCGCTGCCTGAAACTTTGTATTTGTGCCTCTCCCAAAGCCCCCCCCCCCCCCCCCACTGGAAAAGTGTGCTGCTTTCTGTTTGTATTTTATTTATTTATTTTTTATATTTTTTCATCCCCTGAAGCCATGCCAGCGCTGTCTTCTCATTGGGTTTTCATTAAGGCAGCAAGGATCCGCTGTCCCCAGATGATGTCACTCACGGGACTAATTTGACTTTATTTGCAAGCAGTGAGTCAGAACAAAATTAACAAGTCCTGGACTGGGTACAAGTTTCACTTTTCTCCAAGTTTCTACAAGTTTCCCCTCCCCCGAGTGGTTACTTCTGTAAATCGTATGCGAGGGGTCATTTTTAATGGACAAACCAAAAGACCGACTCACCTCCAGATGTTTGATGTCTGCTCTGCACGTCAGATTGGGAGGACAGCGGCACCTTGGAGAAATGCGAATCACAATTTTGTTTTTAGATGAATCCAGAGAATTCAAGGTTTGGAAAATAATCTAAACTCTAATTTAAACGACTCTGGTCTGGAGGGATCCAGTGGGATCTGATTAAAAGAATGTTAGATGGACTCCAAATAAAGGTGCAATGCAGCGAGAAAAAAAAAAGAACAACAAATTAAAAAAAAGCGAAATAACAGCAATCTCCTGGATAAAACATGAGAGGAAATGCATTATTTTAACGACCTGGAGTCCAAGTTCACCACTCATTAAGAATCCTTTGGGCCCAGTTAACAACAGTTACCTCCCAATTAAGCCAAGACGGGAGGCTGAACAGGACACAGCAAGCACGCCGCTGGGATCGGCACTCATCCTGTTCTCCTATCCCCCCCGACGACGGTAAAAAAGGCAGGAAATTAAGATGTAGATGTTTACTCTGGCTGATAATCAGCCATGTTGTCGGCGCGCTGCAACATTTTTTTTTTTATGGAGGTTCCTCCTCACTGCGCAGCCAAGATCAGTGCTTTCAGGCCACCTGTCGGTGTCCTGACCTGTGTGTTGACTTATATGTTTGTGTGTGTGTGTGTGTGTGTGTGTGTGTGTGTGTGTGTGTGTGTGTGTGTGGCTGACAGCTGGTGGTGGTGGCCTACGATGACGGCGAGCCTCCCAAGGAGAACAGCTCGCTGGTGGAGATCACCGTCCTGCAGCCCTCAGTCATACCGGTCTTCACCCAGGAAGAGTACAGGTACACACACACACACACACACACACACACACACACACACACACACACACCGGTGTCAAGCCAATAAAAGGAGGCGTCTGCCTTCTCAGCACAGTTGTGTGCAGCACGTGTTCTTGCTGCTATTCCATCATTGTACTTTGCAGAGCCGTGATTGGTCTCTGCACACAGCCGCACATTTCCACTTAACACTTGGTTGACAGAACAGAGTGAGAGGTCACTCAAAGCAAAGAGGTTGTTTGGAACATAATTATCTCTGTAGTTTGGCATGAGTGGCGGCTATGTGTTTTTTTTGTTTGCTTGTTTAAGTTTGTTTTTTTTTCTGTTGGAAGCTTTATGTATGGTTGTTTTAAAAGGTTTGAGAACAAGAACGTGGCCCCAAACGTTAGAGACTCCTCCCCCTCTGGAAATTCCTCCTGAAAACACACTTTCAAGAAAATGACGGCTTCCACAATACCACAATATTCTATTTGGATCAATAGATTCTGTCCTCAATTTGTGGCAACAGGAGGCAGCGAGTCTTTAACCAAACACTGACACAGAAAATACAGAGTTCATTCTCAACATTTGTTTATTGTCATACAAAAATGAGTGACTGTAACTTTGAGACGTCTCTCTATTTCAGTCGTAACATGGTGGAAAGTCTTGGATCAGCAGTTAAACGTGACGATTACGTCTGTTTTTCTCCTCTCTGTGTTCTCGACTGAAGCAAACACAACCGACGCTAATAAATAATTCACGCATGCACTCTCACACACTCCCACTCTCAAGACGCTGTCGTGAATTTTTCCAATGCAATTTGTTTTTTGAAGTGATCAGGTCATGTGAGGTTTCCTCCTCTGGGATTGGCTGATTGACTGCTGGTGGAAACCAGGCCAGATACGTGTTGTGTGATGTGTTTGTGCCAGAACCGTCATTTCGGCTTCTGCCAAAACACACTTAACATTTTCCCCTTTTTCCTCTTCACACTTTAATTTTTCCTCTTTTCTTTTTGACCCTTCTTATGCAAGCGGCATCTTTGGCGTCTAACAGAATCCACCGCTCTTCTTTTATTTGCCAGCTTGTTATCTTGTTGTTGTTTTTTTACTCTTTTCAAAATTTAAAAATGTCTTTCAGGCATTTTGTTTTTAACAAAACTGTTCCCAAATCAAGGGCTAATCAAGATTAGTGTTTGTCAAAAGTTGTGAAAGTTGGGATTTTTAATTTGTTATTGGGGGTGGGCATAGCACTTTTTATTGAATTACTGAATTTCTTCTAACAATCAACATTTATTATTTCCTAATTGCCACCTTCATTATTTCTCTCTACGTGTCCAAAATAATTTGGGCGTCTAGCATCACTCCGCTGTCCGCCTCAGTCACAGCGATGACGGATGACCGGGAAAACAACTCGTCCTTTGACGCTAAAGCGCGTCTTGTCTGAAAACTCCTCAACTCCCAAGCACACATTTCCCTTTTCTTTCTATTACAGGCAATATTTCAGGCTTTTGTATGTCACGATAAAGCTCCTCTCCAAATTTAGGGAATAGGGTTCGAGGCGAGATGGAGAGAAAGAGCGATATCAGCCGGCCGTGTGATACCGCATTTATGAATATGTAACATCGCTGGCGGCGGTGTGTTTTTGGTTTGTAATGTGTGTGCGTGGGTGGGTGTGTGCATTGGCGTGCATACTGTATAATTGCGTGTCAGCATTGAGCTCCGTTCACGATCTCTAGTAGCCCAGTTTCAATATGTTTCTGTGTGCGTTTGCATGTTGCCTCTCGTGTCTTGTTTCCACATTCAAGAACGTTAGACGTCACATGATGCTCATGCTGAGTGTGCAGTGAAATGACAAACGTGACAATGCTAACTGGAGACCGTACAAACGGCAAGCAACAAAAACTCCTCATGTTCATTAAGATTTTGCAAGAAAGTTTGTCATTTTTTTATCCTGATCCTAGTTCTCACTGCAATGGAAGCTCAGAGTTGTTATGGAGAACTTATTACAAATAGAAGAGTATTCATCCACAATGAGAAATTTGGTCTGGTTTGACCCGTGCTGCTCATAGGAGCGGCGGCTCCACACATCTCCATTAGCAGGGCCGCCGGAGGGATAATAAGCCGGTGACGTGTCTTTTTTTTTTTTTTTTTTTTTGAAGCTTCGCCCGACGATTTTAATGATCATTATCTCTCTGATCTCTCAACACTGCCAGGGAAGGTTAATCAAAGTTATTTCACGTCTTTAAAACGACACAGAGCATGCAGCAGAGGCCGCCCTGCAGCAGAGGCCGTGCTCAGCGAACTCTCCCATTTAATAATTAAACACAACTTGTTAACTGGCTGGAGAATGTTCGGGGGGGGGCTCGTCGCTGTTTTCTAACAAGAAACCAAGTCTGACAGATGAGGGAAAGTCCATCATCTCCTCATTTTACCTTCCCGACAGTGACAAGGTTTGCCCTTTGTGATGACACTTTTTCCAAGTCAGCCAATGACTCGCGTTGTGCTGCGTTGGGCAAAAGTTAGAAATCTGATTCCAGTAAAGTGTAATATGGTGAATTCTTCAAGTTGCAGCAGTGAAGTGTGGATGTTGAAGGAATCCTTGTGGACACCGACTTGGTTGTATAAAAACAGGTTTATTACAAAGAAGTCAGGTATCAATCAGGTGACCGGTCCGCCTGAGGAGGTTGTGTGTCCAGAGAATAGTTAGAACGTCACCTCCTTATACCCACAGGTTTCGTCATCACGCACATTCCATATGGTGAAAGGATAGGAAAGTTACTGGCCAGAGTTGGAATGTGTGTTATCTAAGCAGTCCTCCTAGGGAGTAGAGATGCAACCTTCCAAGGACAGGTTGCCTAATACAGGAGCTGCGCTAACGAGGGGCTTGTTCGTCTTATCAGGCAAGAGGCCTGCAGGAGTAGGGCCAAAGCTTCAGACACTACAGTAACATGGCACCTTTCAAAGTGTTTTCACTGTGGCCACTGTGAAGAACTGCAGGTGAACTGACTCCTCTGCTGCAACAAACAGGTACACAGTCGAGGTTTGGTCGATGATGGCTGGAACGGCCTCACGTCCTGTGAGAGACGACAGAGCAGTGGAAGAAACGCGTGGAAGGACAGTGTCCATTCCAACACATCACAGAATCCAGGACGACAGCGTCACAGTGAGGCTGTGGAGTGAAAAGACCAGCAATTTTAAAATAGCCCTTGAACTCAGGACGCAACTTTTTTTATACCACCTGCCACTTCAACCCTCCTTTATAGCACCAAAAAAGGTCACAGTGTGATGAATGAGGCCACCCATAGCAGATTGACGAGTAATAAAAGAGTTGAATTCTCAGAGAGCCACTTGAGGCAAATATTATGTCGGCGCTTAAACGGGGCATTTCACAGCCTTTTTCAGGTCTTTGCTTTTCAAGCGGGACTCCAGTGGAGCAGCCTGGCTCAATGAATCATCCGAAAACTTTGTAGATCGGCAGGAATAGAGAAAAAAAAAAGCAGAATTCATTCTGTTTACAGCCTCCAGCGCCGTCTGGTTTGACCTCCACATGTTCAGAAGGGGACAGAAACAAGGAGTGGAGCCAACACCTGGCTGGAGGTGTTGCCTCTAACCTCAGAGAGGTATCGCCGCCGTTTGTGACGTCACAAAGGGCTGATTTCCAGAAATGAGACTTTTCACGCTCACTCCTGTAAAAAGCAGAGCGAGGACAGGAAGTAGCAGCAGACTTCTCTCCTTCTCTTCCTTCAGGCTGCAGGTTGCAAACGCTAGCCAAGTGACTTTTGCTTCATGCGGGACTGTTAATGGGCGTTTTGTGCAATTCTTCCAGCTGCCAGCGGGGGAGACATTTCCACTCTACCGGCTTACAGCTTTGGCTGTGGTTCGGACTGTGCTGCCATTGATTCTCGGCTCGCTGTGAGAATCCTGCCGAGTCGTCGTCGTCGTCTCATCGCAGTGACTCAACCATCCGTTTGCCTTGTCAGCGTTTCGGGCCGATAACGTTGCCAAGCAGCACTGATTTTGTTTTTTTTTTCTAATTATCATTGTAATCATTCTAGAACACATTTTTTTCCTCAGCAGCATGAGGCTGACGCCGCGCACAAAAGCAACCATGATTACGCTGCCGGAGAGGCGTTTATTAGTGTTTTAGAGTCCCTTGGCAGCGGAGGGTGATGGGGTGCTTAATGCGGCTACACAATTTGCATGTGGTCGACATCCCGCTCACAAATAATTATCAGCTCTCAGCGTCATGTGAAGTGAGCATAGGGGAAACGGTGCATTTTTTAGAGATTATTTAAACAAGCGGCTCCCAACACAACCTGCGCGTCTATATGTGTGGAAAAGCTGGTGTGTGTGTGTGTGTGTGTACGTGTGCGCACACACACACACCCCTTTTTTTTAAACAACAAAAAAAACTTCTAGAAAAAAATCTAATTAGAAAGTGATGCCAGTGAAGCTCCAACTACTCCTGAATATCAAAGCTCTCTTATTAATCAAGAACTGGTCTGATCAGACACAGAAACACGTTGCTTTGTCTTGCATCATGACGAAGGCGCCGATTGAGGCCAACAACTCGGCGAGAGACGCCGATGAATCGGCTGGTGTGTGTCTGACTGTCGCTGTTCAGGTTTTACTTTTTGACCACAACGTCTGAAGAACGAGAAAAGTTGGAAGAGTTCAGAACTCTTTCATAAAATGAGCAACTGGAATAAACAAATGTGTTTTTTTCTGCCGTATTGATCCAATGCAGAGTCATTGGCGACGTGTCGGCCTTTTTTTTCCCCCCTGAACCAATCAATCCAATTTTTAAACAGACAAGTGGAGAAAACATAAAAGTGGCTATTAAAAAAATATTTTTATGATTGCTTCTAAAGATTTTAAGCCTTCAAAAAAATTCTCTTTTTTTTCCAGATGTTTATCCACTCAGACGCACTTTATTTTTTATCGAGTTTGCTGTCGTCAAACACTCAGATTTGGTCCAACTCTGATGGAAGAGCACGGTTGCCTGCCCTTCCTTCGCCCTGTATTGAAAGCTCATGACTTAAAGATGGGAGTGATAATGACCTCATCGGTTGGTTGGTTGGTTGGTTGGTTGGTTGGTTGGTACCCGTTCTGAAGCCTTCAACCTGGTCCCTCAGTCAGCGACATTTCTACTTTGAAAATGGGAGATTCCATATTTGGATGTGTGGGTGGTACCGGGGGTGGGCCATGATTGGAGCATGAGTGCAGCGTGTGCTCAAAAGTTTGCTCCCCCGCCGGTTTAACGACTACACTTGGGGCCAGATCCACGGCGAATGGAGTGCAGCAGTAAATGATGGTGCTTTTTGCTGCGACGTTGCAACTATAATCTCCCTCACTTCTGTGTCGTATGCACAGAGATTTTTTCTCTGATGGTATGAAGGTGCAAAAGCACCCAGAACTGGGCTCTGGTAACCTGGCTGCAGTTTGCACCCAAGCTCGTTCGGTATTGTAACGTTGAAACCTCAATCACCGGACGTTGATTTCCGACGGAGTGCTTGTTGCCTTCACATAACATGCACATTGGCTTTCCGCCCCAAACTCACACCAAGAAAGAGACAGTTGAACATGTGTCTCTCTAAAAATGCCCCCAGCCCTGTGCACAAATACCTGGAGATGAGCGCAAAGTCTTTGCGGATAAGGTGCTGTTTCGAATTCGTGATATTTTCATCAAAGAGGCTGTCATTTTCTGCAAATTAACCAATTAAGATGTAGTCAAACGAGTCTGGCACAACTTTTCCTCTACCTGCACCTCTTAACTTGACATGCAGTCTGTGGATAGGACGGACTTTTTTTGTCCCTATTTGCGCTGGTTTTCTGGCAATCGCTTTGTGCGTCTGGCTCTTGGTTGTGTAGGTCTGTCTTGGTCTGTAGCCACAACCACAATTTTATGGCCATTTTTATTTCAAATCAGACTAAATCAGACAAGTCGAAATTATGGCGCTCCCTGCTGGCCAAACGTGAGAACGCAGGTTTCTGCCTCAGCCCCCTGTTTGGAGTCATGAGTCCCACCCACCTTTTTAAGGACAGTCAGTGCCTTAAACCAACCATCAGTCATAATTAAGCTCCCCTCCTGTCCCAAGTCGAAGGCCTCCTGTCCTCCCTCCTGACTCGCCTTCCCGGCTGAATTGTAGGTCACCTTGTTTTGCAGACGCGGTCCAAACAGGCCGAGCGCTCCGGGCAATGTTGGGGCTGTGACACCAAAACATTGAGAAAGGCAAACAACTGCGGTGCCGATGTTGTTTATGGAGAGCGCTCACCGGCAAGAGAGCCGATGAACTTGGAGGGGTTGGGGGAGGTGGAGGAGGGGGAGGAGGAGGAGGAGGAGGAGGGTCCGGCAGAGAGGTGTTGGAGCGTGTTTGTGTCCATCAGAAGAGGAAGAAGCGAGGCAATCTGCAGAGGAAGTTACACGGTGGAAACATCTGCAAACTTTGATAGCGGACGACGGATCGAGACGCAGGCGGGAAAGAGTTTGAGGTGTCGGTGGAGCTGACCGGCTGGCGAGCGGACGGACGCAAATAGAAGCAGACGAGCGGGTGAAGAGGTGAACAGAAGCGGCGCGAGGCGATAAACAAGTTTGTTGCTCAGCGCTCGGTCCGATAAACAGGCGCCTGCTTGTTTGTTTTCAGCGCCGCTTTTGGCCACTCGACTAAACGGAGAAAAGCAAAAGCTTCAAAACATCACCAGAACTCTCGCCTCTGAGGTCGTGCACATTTTTTATCCTGCAGTGGAGCAGCTTTGGCTTGGTCAAAAAGAATAACAAAAAAATCTTTCGGCCTCTGGAAAATTGCATATTTAGCTTTTTGTTTACAGCCTCCAGTGAAAACAATGGCTTTGATTAATGCTGAAGCTTCCTTGTGTTTGTAGCACAACAGCTGGCTGGGAGGGTTGTCACTATCCTAATAGAGGTATCAGTCTACTTTGTGACATCGCAAAGGGCTGATTTTGGATATGAAGCAGGCAAAAGGAAGAAAAAGGGGACACAAATTCTTGTCTGAAAACTGAAAAGTTAATTTTCCATAAAAGGTTGAAATATGGATGTTTCTGAAAATAATAAACAAAGAAATGTACTTCCTGAGGCTGGACAACTGCCCAAACAATCATCACATTTTTTTTAATGGTGACTGCCAACCACAGAAATCAATTGTGTATTCTGCAGCTGCAACGTGAAATAACCGTGAGGAAACATTTGCAAAACATTATTCCGCCCTGAGTGACTTTAAACATTGACTCCCAAATTCTAGCGAGTACATCATTGATTGCAAAAGTGCCGAAAAAAATTTGGAATTAAAAAAGTGGAGCAGCGGATGTTTACGTAAGTCATTGCGTGCAGCTTATCGATGAACGGGGTCGTGACCCTGAAACATTTCCCCTCCAGGCGTGACCGTCACCAGCTCAAGGCAGTCGGCTGACAGTCGGGTGGTCAGAAGCTCATGTTGCTCAAGAACCTCGGCTTATCATTTAAATTAGCAACACGCTGTTACCACTTTCAGATTAAAATTGAACCGCTGTGCTATAAGAAGCCCAGTAAATGCACAGCTCGTCCTCAACAGTCGGCCTCCTCCAGCACCTTTTCACTTCTTGATTCACTTGGAGAGGAAGTGGTGCATTTAGAGTCATTATTATTAATAGCAGTATTGTGCTCCTGCCTGCTAATGGTGACTGTGGTGCACTCCTGGGAACTCGGGTCTATTCATATGTCATGCATTCATCCTTTCATTCATCTTCTATACCCGCTTATTCCTATTCAGGGTCACGGGGGTCTGCTGGAGCCTCTCCCAGCTGTCTTAGGGTGAAGGCAGGGTGACACCCTGGACAAGTCGCCAGTTCATCGCAGGGCCACATAGAAACAGACAACCATTCACACTTACATGCACACCTATTTATATGTCAATTTTAAATATATGTAAATGAACAGAACAGCCATTGTTTGAAAGCTCATAATTTCCAACTCACCCTTGTGTGCAGGTTTTTTTTTAAATTGCACAATTTAAATGCTACCTATGCTGCAACTACTATAAGAATAGTTTTAAAATAACTCATGTAACCGACAGAACTGCGGGAGAGAACTAACCTGGAGGATGAAAGGTGGCATTTTAATCACCGATGATGTGATTTAATTTGCCCACTGTTGCTCAGCCTGTAAATTGTTATAAATGTTGCCTGTATTTCGTTTTTAAAGCTCCAGTGTATAAAATTTGGAAAGATGATTTTATATTGGTAAAAGCTTAATGTATTGCCAGTAAATATATGAATAAACAGAACACTTCTCATACGTCTATAAGAATATACATAGAGCAAGGGTCCTGCTCCCAGTTAGTTGCCATCTAGCGCTGCCATATTTCTTTAAGGAAGCCGGCGGGTGTCGACAAACAAGCACGTTTTGTATTTCGGATGATTGCTTGCGTCCTCAATAGACCAATACATAAGAGAGTCGACGAGGTATCCAGGTTTGTTTACACAGGCCACCTCAGCTCACTGGCAAGCTCGGGATCGGGAGGGCGAGTGAATGAGCACTGCAATTAAAGCCTGACCACTAGGTTGTAGAATTTTTCACACTGTGCCTTGAAAGCTTGTTGTTGTTGTTGTTGAGAGTTGATGCAACTGCAGCACTTGGCCTTGAAGTTAAAGAGAATATTAAGAGAAAGAAAATCTATATGTTACATGTGCTGGGAGTCCTACTACCCTATATTTTCTGATTGCTGATGCACTTTACTTCTCTATCCCAGTTGCCGGAGGTCAACTGTCCTCACTTTCCATTACAATGTTCCCTGCAGTTTGACAGTGATTGTTTGCCATCGGCCCTGGCCAATTTAGAAGCCACATCAGTCAGCTGACACAGCCGCAGATGGATCCACTGAACTCTTTTCTCCCTATGCAGTCGTACCATCCGATTAATTTTTCTTTTGGTTCAAGCAGATTTGCACATAGTGTGCTCGTCTGTTCGCTTCCTGTTCGTCACCTTTATTCTAACAAAGAGACTTGCAAAAACACATTTTCCTGCAATTATCCCTCCTCCTTTACCGTCTTTTTCCCCTCCTGTATCACCTCGGCTCAGATCCTCTCCCTGCGCTAACTGCCCCGGTGTGCCCACTGACAGTCTTTCTCTTTTCTCACCGCTCTTGCATATGTTTTATGAATCAGCACTTTGACAATGTTCATCGCGGTCATTTAATAGCTACAACGTGACCGTGAAGAGGAAAATGGAAATAGAGATGGGGTTTGTGGCTCTTTGAATTGAGCCATTCCTTTCACAGAGCCTTTCAAAAGACTGGATCATTTGTACACTTCTTTAATGTTAAAGGGGTCCTATTATTAACAAAACTGACATTTTCTGCATTCAACATGTCTTTTTGCATTACTGGTATGTCAACTAACAAACAAAGCGCAAAAAATGACATCTGACTTTGTCCATGTCCATGCCATTCGGATTTTACTCGACTTCCTGCATTACAAGCTGAGCTGATTATCACAATAACGCCTCCACAGACTTTTTCTTTAACGCTGTTGAGGTCTCACTGCATGAGAGCTAGTAACCATCTGCTCTGCTAACTAGTGCTAGCAGTGAAAGACCAGCAGCCAGTCATAAGGGAGTGGGTTGTACCTAGGCATGGACGGAGCAGGTCGGAAAAAGAAAACAGCTCTTATATGACTTGACTCTCCATACTGTTCTTCACAAATCCGCTCCGGCGCTTTTCCCTCATTGTTTCAGAAAGTCTAACGTGTGGGGTGGAACGCTTCGATTGTCCCGGTCGATCCCCCACCGGTCAGCATCCTTGAGAAACACCCCTCTGACAATTAGCGACCTTTCAGCAAGGCAGACGATACCTTTAAGGTTGTCGGAAGCCCGGAGAGAAAGCAGTCTGCATTGACATTTGGACGACGGCCTTTGCAGACGGCGGTCACTGCTGCCTGTGACTGCTGACGGGCAAGTGTGCGAGAGAAATATGTCCCTGTGCTTTTGGCTCAGCAGGTGGAATCGTTCCTAAAACCCTCTGGATTTACTGCAAGTCTCCATCTGTTCGGGGAAAAGCCCACAGGAAGTGGCAACACTTGGAACATGAGTGGAAAAACCACTTAGTCAGTCAGTCATGTTCAAGTAGGCCAATCAGTTTTGTTGCTGCGGGTTTGAAGCTTGAAGTTTCCCTCTCGCTGCCACATGATGAGAGGAACTTGTTGCAAAAATAACACCATGGCAGGGACGGCGGTACTTCACTGCAGTGGCGCAGCAATATGGAATTCCGCAAAAATAAAATTTTGGTGATATTACAACACGCACTTTCACCATGGATGTATAAGAACTAGATACCGGACTGCCAATATGGCGGCGATTTTTACAGTGATTTTGTTTTCTTCAGTGGTCACTTGAGGTACTGCAGCCTACAAAATGCCATGCGGCGCAAAAAGCATTTTTCACCATAGACAACGATACAAAAAATGGCTGACAGGACGCGGAAGTAACGCGGAAGCTCTTTCAAAATGATGGTCTTTTTCAGCGTATACACTAACTGAGCGACTCCATTGAAATGAACGAGGATCCATTCCACGCTGGAAGCATGCACATGCAAGCATGCACATGTGAAATTATTTCCTGTTGCTTTAATTTGATAATCCACCCAAGGACTAAAGGTTTTAGCAACTACAACGCCAGTCTCGTCATCCAGAAGGAACTCTCAGGAAAGACGTCGTTCCTTATGGTGTTGCATTGCTGAGCCTCCACTGCACCTTTTGCAGCCCCGGTGGCCTCCAACAGTCGTGCCATGCACCGCATCGCCCTCCACTGGATGCATAATGAACTGAAATTGACAATGTAATTCGTTGAAAGTCCTTCCCATGCAAGACTTAAAAGCTTTTCAAAACAAAATGTAACCCTCGCTGCTGAGACGTGTTGGCCGTCCTGACATTAAGTCTGGACTTTCATGCGCTGATGATGATGAACTACAAGCCCGCCTTGAATGGCAGCAACCAGCAGGGCAGCAGATATCAGCGGCCTGGGCCCGACCATCCGGAGCGGCTGGAGTGGAACTGTCAGTGTGCTGCAGCCTATCAAAGATCTGGCAACTGAAGAGGCAACCAGAGAAAGACATGTTTTGTTTTGTTTTGTTTTTTCGAAGTTTGAAACGAGTGACAGTAGTCGACAGAAGAGGAAAAACGCAAAGGAAGCAAAGACAAGAGAGAGGGCCGTGATGAATCACACACAGATCCGACATAAATATTTAAACGCGGTAGAAAAGCCTGATGATGAGTGAGACGGATGAACGGCAGTGAGGGAAAGACCAGCAGAGAGCAGACTGCCAGCGTCTGCCACTCCTCTCATAATTCTTTGTAAATCCACATGAGACAGTGAAACTCACCAGGATGTCTCTGTTTTTTACTCTTTTTTTGACACCACCACGTCGAGAATGTGTGTGTGTGTGTGTGTGTGTGTGTGTGTGTGTGTGTGTGTGTGTGTGTGTGTGTGTGTGTGTGTGTGTGTCTGCAAATGTGTGCGTTTTACTCACTTTGAACCATTCTGAAAACTGTACCATCAGCAGGTAAACTGTTCAGAGTTTTTTGTGTGTGTGTGTGTGAGGTTGTTTTTGTTTGTTTTGTTGTTCGATTTCAAGAGCTGAGCTTTGGTTTTTGGAATTAATGTTAAAATAATGTGGAGCAGACAGCACCAGGAGCCTGCAGGGAAGAAGGGAAAGTCATTGCACAGCCATTACCAGAATACTTATAGCCATCTCATACTGTGTACGTGTGTGTGTGTGTGTGTGTGTGTGTGTGTGTGTGTGCGTGCGTGTGTGTGTGTGCATGTGTGTGTGTGTGTGTGTGTGTGTTGTTATCAGTATCAGCCCAGCTTGCACTAGTAAAAACTGCGGTGACTAGAGCCAAAGCTGCAGGGAATAACAGATTGATTGTGTGTGGGTGGGTGGGTGGGTGGGTGTGAGAGAGAGAGAGAGAGAGAGAGAGAGAGGGAGAGAGAGAGACGGAGAGAGAGTGGTCTTGTAAATACGGCACTGGGGGACCAGGGTAACTTTTGAACCGCTTGAGTGATTTGGCTCCTCCAGACTTCATCATCAAGTGTTTGGGTTCATATTCTTTCTTCTTCTTCAAAAGAATGGAAATTGTGCGTGTGTGCATGCTTGTGTGTCGTGCACATATGTATGTGTGTGCATGCCTGCCTGCGTGCATGTGTGTGTCTGAACAGCCTGGTTTATAATTACACTCCTGTAAAGATATAGTGAAGATATATAGACAAGCGCACATGTGTGTGTGTGTGTGTGAGTCAGAGTCTGCACAGTCTGGTCCATTAGAAAGGAATAAAAATAAAAATAAAACATTGTACAGTTGCACATAGTCGCCTTTGTGTGTTTGCACCTGTGTGGGTGCTCGTGCACGGGTGCTCTGACACTGGACGATGATTGCAGCAGAGGTCTGCGGCTGGATTGGCTGGATTGAGGAGGAAGAGAAGCCCGAGGCAGCCGAGGGCGAAGAGGGACGAAGGATGAGGGGGAGATACGGACGCTGTCGCAGAAATGTTGTGTGATGTGAACGGAGGCGGTCGTGCATGGGAATTCAACATGCGGTGGGCCAGCCAGAGGGATGGCAAGCTGGTGGGATGGGGGGGGGACAAAGACGCACAGAGGGGGAGAGATCGGAAGGGCAGCAAACTAATCTTGCGAGGCAGCTGGATCGCTGAGATTTCAGGGACGAAATCGTGCACATCCATCTTGCCGAGCGACGGTGATATGAATTTCCATTCAGCCCCGCTCACATTCCACAATCCGCTCGGCTTCCTTTTGGGTCGGTACGCGACCAGGAAGCAGCTGGGCTGGCAGCAGATTCATTAGAGCTGGAAGGAATTCTCGCATCAAAAGGGGAAGCGGAAAATGAGCTTCTGCTTTCGCTCCCCACTTGGTTTTCGCAAATGTGTGAACCTCCGCTTTATGGAGGTGACTCATCTAATGTGAATTTGCTTTGTCGTGGTTAACTTTAACTAGTTGGAAACGCAGCATGGTTTCACCGTTGCCGCGGTGCTGAATGCCGCTGTTTCATCTGTCAGTCAGTCAATCAACCTTTATTTGTACAGAGCTAAAAACAACCAAAGGCGCCTCAAAGCACTTTGTGCAATGATCAGAAAACCAACTGAGGCGTCCACAACAAGCAAGGCCAGGAAAAACTCCCCACGTAGGAAGACATCTAGAACAGATCCGGACTCCAGGGGGCGCTCATCATCTGCCTTGACTGGTTGGGGCCCAAAGAAATACAAAGAAAAGACAGAAAGCACCTTCGACAGGAGGGTGGCTGAATTACCAGCGTGGTTAAAGTGTGGGCGGGATCGGGCTGATTAATGACGTCAGGGCGGAGCCCTGCAGCAAACAGCGCGTCCGCTTCTCCAGCAGCTGTTTCCTAGTTCGAGTCGCCGAGTCGCGTGAAACAGAACGCACAACGTAGCGCCGCCTCGCTGGAAAACCCGCACTCCTCCGATGAACTGCAGCCTCACTTGTAGCAGCGTCGGCTTCGGCAGAGCAGGTGGTGGGAGCGGCTTCCCGCTGGGTCCAACCGCACCCCCTCCACACACACACACACAGTGCACACTGCACTCCCATTCATCATGTTGTGATTACTTGAACGCTCAGCCAGTTGGTAGCTCATGTACTAATGTTTAGCCAGCTGTGACGCTTGGCCTAATGACTGCACCGGCTTTATTTAATGGTGCGAAATGTGCTGGGAGTTGTTGAGAAAAAAAATCTCAGAGAAATCTTCCAGCTCCCGTTTCCAAACATGTAATAAGCCGGCAGGTGGACAGATACACACACACACACGCAAAAAAAAAAAAAAAAAGTGTCCCATGTTGTATTTCAAGCTGTCGATGGTTTAATTTCACCTCTTGGCTCCAGTTTTTAATGCTTCCTGCCAGATAGCTGGTCTCAGGTTTATGGTACCTGTGCACCAGCGTGACGGTGCCGCGCACGAGTACACACAAGCCCTCCGTCTTTATTCCTCCACGAGTGTCCGTATGGGAAGGGGCGGAGCCAGAATGTGACTAATGGGAAGGGCTTGAAAAAGCAGGGCGTGTCTGATTTGATATTTCTAAAGCTGAGAGGAGGTGAGGGTGTGAAAATGATGTGGTGTGTAAAGAAAATGCGCCTGTAGCAAGCAAGCAAGCCTGTAGTTAAAGGTTCAATTAGAAGTTTTTATCACTCACTGCGTTTCCATGACAGTTTTTCCCCAAAATAAAAGCGATACTTCTAAAAAAAAAAAAAAAATAGAATTAGTCTGTTTTCTGGCTGCACGCATGTGAGCAAGTGTGCAAGTGTGCATTTCCACATCCTCCCCACCCATCTGAATAGTTGCCACAGCACTTATTATAAATAGCGAGAGGCAACCGCCCGTACAGCTGGCAAACGGGCTGCAGCTTCGGAAAACAAAGGCAAAAAGCATCAAACACGCTCCAAATGAACGATAGCGTTCGCTGAAACCATGCTGGACAACACCCTAAACAGACAGAGTGTAAGAGAAAAGGTTCCATTGACGTGTTTCAAAGGGGATCACTATCAGTGAAGGACTTGCATCAGACACAGAATCATGCCATATGATAATATCATGACTGATAAGTGATTGCACTGAGCGTTGGTACCATTTGCTGTTGCTAAATCTTCTGCACTGAGACTCTAAGCGCCCGTGGTCACGGTTAATAACCCACAAAACCCTGAGACTTCAAGGTTTTCACCTCATTTGCTCTCTTAGTAGAATGGCAGGACCAAACTTGAAGGATTACAGAGTCCCGCAGAGAGTTCACACAAGTCTAAGCCAAGTCGACCAACTCCAGCATTTCCTTTCACGAGGTCGAGACTCAATTAAGGCTACAAGCGAAGAACGCGCGAGTCCCCGATGGCGACGATCTCTGAACTGGGCCGATGAAAATGTCTTTATCTCCTTCTTGGCCTTTTCGTCGCGTTAATTCTTTGTTTGTGTAACCGCGGCGATGACTCAAGGTCTGGCAAGTGTTTAGATAAAATCGTTATTCCTTAGGAGGGCCGCTTGTCTCGAAGAAAATCAGCTCCCCGAGGATGTTTATTTCAAGAATCGCCATGAAAGGAGATCAAGCGGCGGCCGGTCCTCAGCTCACCCCCGGCACTTCGTCCTCTTTGTGGCGGGACGCCGGCAAAACTTTGAAGAAATACTGCAGCATCTTTAAACCTTCTAACATGCTTTGTAACGTTGTTTTTTTTCTTTTTCCACACAGCGTTGTTTGTGTGCATGTTTACTTGCTTTGCTCTTTCCCTCTATAATCCCACTTGGCACGGCTCTCCACGCACACACACACACACACACTCACACACTCACACTCACACACACAATCTTCTCATGTGTTTTCATCTTGCTGTGTGGTTGTTAATAAGACAGACGCGCATCTTCAAACTGAGAGAAACTGAGACAGAAGAGTCGGGGACCGGCTGTGGCTCAGGTGCTCGAGTGGTCGCTGTTTCCTCTCTGCAGGCTCTTGAGGGATTAAGTTTGATTAGATTTTTTTTTTTTTTCCCAGCATGAATCTTAAAGTTTATAAGCACTTTCAAAAGTGTTCTTCAACATATGGTTCTAAAAAGTCCCTCGAATCAACAATAATCAGTGTCCCAAATTGCAAGTGGCTTCAGTTTTAACTACTGCTTCTTTTCCTTCTTCTACTTCTTGTTTTTGTTGGGTAATGGCTGGTAAATGTTATAAAGATATCTATCTGTATCTATATGATTCGAAACACATCTATTGTCTGTTTACAGAAATTTTCTGTTTTTTTCCTGATTCCAAACAACTGCAAAACTGACTGAAAAAGCTCAACCCCTCTGGTGGCACAAATTGCAAGAACCGGTTCTGCATGATTTCTGCATCATCATAATGTAAAGTATTTAAGGATCCTGGTCTACTTGAAGGAGTGGAAAAATGTTATAAACTTGTGGCAGATTGGACTCACCACTTCAATCCAACTTCCTGAACCGCTGTCGACACTCTTGGAGTGCCACACCAATGTTTTTCTATATAAATACTGTTTTTCCCTCAACGGTTGATAGTGATTGACTGATTCGCTCGCAGGTTTCCACCGGTGAGCGAGGGGGCTGCTGTCGGAACCGCAGTGGGAGTCATCATGGCAGCAGCTGTCAATCAGACCATCATCTACTCCATCATAGAAGGCAACGAGGGAGGTGAGTTAGTTCTTCCCTGGGCTCGTCCGTCCTGCTCCCAGAGTGGAGCCTGTTACCGGGTAAAGTTCCTCCACGCACAGCTGCTTGGACCTCACAACCGCCAACTCATGATTTATGACCTTAAAATGTACGATTTCCCTGTTTTTCAACGTTCAAATTTCTCTCTCTCACCAAACTAGAGCAGAATAGAACTGAAGGTCTTTCTTCACATTGCGCAGCAGAATTGAAAGTGTAGCCCTTAAGGGACCAAAGACAATAAAACTAAATTAAAAAAAAGAACATTTCCGCAATGAAATCTACATGTAATAAGTGAATATAAGCAATTCACATTTAAAACAACCACCTGCGGTTGTCACACAGATCAAGTATTGTCAGTATTTAATACAATTAATACATTTTGGTGCATAAAACTTATTTTGGTTTTTCAGTTCTTGCAAATTTCTCCCTGGAAACAGTTTTTTATCTATTTTTTTCAAAAATTGCCTGAACATATATATATATACACACACACACACACAGACACACACACACACCACACACACACCAGGAACTAGTCACTTTGACACTGTATTCCTATTTTTGACAATTTAGGTTAGATGCTCATTACTTTAGAATTTATTATTATTTATTTTTTTAATGAATTAAATTTTAAAAAGTTTTTTATGTATTTTTTTCATTTTTTAAATCACTTTCATTTTCATCCAAGGTGTGTTTTCCAACATGTATTTGTTGCTGCTTTCCAACTTGCATCCCTCCTTCACCTGTTTTTCGATCTCTCTGTCTTCGACGCCCCCCCCCCCTCCCCTCCTCTGCTCCCAGGCGTGTTTGCATTAAACGAGACGACGGGTGTGATTTCCACGGCCAGACCTCTGGATTACGAGGCCAATTCCAGCTTCATCCTGAAGGTGGAGGCTGATTCCATGAGAGTGGCGTCCTCCAACTTCCGTGCTCCGTCAAAGAGTGAGTGCACGGCTCCATTCAGAAACATCCGGCATAGAAACACTGCGGGTAATATGGTTCAGCTCAGGACTAGTCCAGTGTCCACATCGCTGAGTTTAAGATTGACGAAATATTACAGTTTAAACCCACAAAGCCCACAAGCTTCAGCTTTAGCAGTTGTTCACAATGATTATAGGTCCAGTAGGAAGACTTACAGTTATATATGGGATATTGGCTATTCAGTCCTTGATGTACCAATTTATGGTGGAGGTAAAAGCTTGCGCCATTGAGTCATCAACAACGTGGACAAAAACATCAAAGTAACCTTTAATTAAATAATTTTCTACACTACAATATGGCTTTATCTTTGCTTCCATCCAGCGGCTACAGGAATGCGAGCAGGTGCTGCTTCCAAAGTCGAGATATTTGTAAATGCAAAGATGTACTTTTTCTCTCTGAAGGCCTCCGAACTGTCCCTGTCTCTGAAGGGGGAGCACTTTAAATAGCTGGATTCTGCATTCTAACACGCTGGTCCCTTAAAGTAACCAAAGTGGGCGTAAAGTGCAGCGGACATGGATTCAGTCTCGCTTCAGCTTCCATCCATCTTCATGTTGTCTCACTTCCGTCCTCGTTCCGCTCAATCCAAAACTAATTTTTCATCTGCGGCACGATGGAGGGGAAAGGCCAACCAAAACAATTTTATTGACTGAAATTACAGCCCAAGTGAAAATGTCACTAATTAACCTCCCCTCCTGCAAGCCCTCCAAATTGTCACTGGTTCTTCCTCTTTCAGCCGTCCGTCTCCGCTTTTTCCCTTTTTCCACTTCCATCCCCAAACATGTCGGCGCACTCCTCAATTAAGTTCGCGGCTCGCCGGGTTTCTGCTCTAATTGCAGCTTTTACCGCTCGCTGTCGACATTTCCACCGACTTTATGGTTATAGCGTTCTGCTCAAAGCGTGACTGCGAGTCATTGTGGTCGATTGAGGTTCGCTTTTGGTTCCTCTTTCATATTTATTTTTAATCAGCCGGTACATCATTAGGATTTTAACAGTTTGTTGATTAGAATGCTTTTTTTGATTTTGGTTTTAGTTAAATGTGTTTGCAGTGGCTGCCACTATTTATTTTGTTTTGTTTTGTTGTTGTTTTTTTACCAATTTCTTTGTATTTGGCAGGTTTTTTTTCTTTTTTGTTTTAGTTTCTCTTTTTACATTGAAATTGTTTTTTTGATTTTTAGTGTCTGTTTTGGAGCGAGACCTCCGGGATTCCCTCTTTCCCTCCTCAATCTCCTCTTCGAGAATTTGCGTGATGACGCGTTGCTCAGATCTTTTGTCAGTGTCAGTCACAGCGCAGTGTTGTGTTTGCCGTATAAAAGCACCGTCGCCGCCGCTCCAACTTACGAGACGCTTTCAAACTCCAGTCGGTCGCCTCTTCATCTGGGAATCTGTCACTGATGGCTGTGAGTGCTAATTTGTGCGCCACCTCCTCTAGAATGATTGATGAGCTCCTCCATTAACACTACACGGCGGCTTTTGTGCTCAGCTGTCACTAGTCGCTTCAGCAGCAGTCGTCCTACTTGGAGGAGCATCTGGCAGGACCAGCCACGTGCACAACGTGCACTGAGCTCCCACGCAGACTGGACGACACAAATTGTTTCTGCAATTGCTCCTTTACGCACACATTCTTGTGTTTGGGCATCAAATATGACTTTACATGCTGACAAGGGTGAGAATCTCAGATGAATAAGCCACTGACCAGGTGACCGAACCTGGTGACCTGACCTGACCTGACTCAGTCAGTCAAGAGGGTGTGGCCACTACACAGCTTAGCGTTTTTAAATGCAGACAACGTATGTGTTCAGTGTTAAATGGTCAGCGAAGTCCCCACAAATGAGAAAATCCGGTCCGTGGCTTCAGTTTCCTCGCTCAACTTTTCATAAAGGCTGAGCTGAAACACACTGTTCTGGAAGTCGTCCCATTGTGATGTCACAAAGGGTACCGATACCTCTCACAGGTTCATGGCTGGATGTTGGTACCTGGCTTCTGGCAAACAGAAGCAATGACGCAGAGTGTAAATGTGTCGCATCGGTGTCAACTCTCCCTGTGTGTCTCAGCCAACACAGCGAAGGTCGTCATCGACATCCAGGACGAGAACGACCACCCGCCGGTTTTCACCAGACCTCTTTATATCGGCGGTGTCGCGGAGGACGCTAAGACCTTCACCTCCATCTTGCAAGTGCAGGTAAGGATGGACACACACACACACACATATATATATATATATATATATATATATATATATATATATATATATATATCTTTCTGCAGCTCTCAGTACCTTCACATAAGTCACATCCAACCCCATCAGGCATAACTGCCACACACACTTCTCACAAAAAAAAAACTTTGGGATGAATTTGGATGCATTTTCAGAAAATACCTGAACCACTAAAACCTTCACAGTTGAACCTCATTGTGACCCAAACTTCTCAATCTCACAATACTTTATATATGAATGACCCGCTGCTGTTGTTCAGTTCCTTGTTGTGTTTCCGTTACAATTATTTCAATATGTCCTTAATGTTGATACAGTGCGATTGCACTGAATGGTGTTTGACCTCTGAACCACAATCCTAGTCATGGCTCCATCTCGCGAGATTCTCCCAGAGTTTCTTGTCATGTGACATCACTGTCAGGACGTCCAGTTCTACTCCTTGGTCCCGTCGATGTTGACTGCGTGATTTTGCTGGCATCCACTGCTGTTGCTGTGACTATTTTGGACAAAAGACAAAAGCGTCAAAGGTGATGGTTGTGAGGCAGACCTGAAGGAAAAGCTCTGCTGATTCTACCGTTGCCAGTTTCCCAGGCTAATGGAAACTCAGCCATTCATAAAAGGTCCCCAACGTGAGGCCACCAGCCGGGAGCAGCCGAGCTCGGATGTCAAGCGCAGCATCATGCAGTATGTATTTTTAGCTGATTCTGTTCCACGTGAGTTGGCTGACAAGATAGGGTCCCGTGATAAATTATGCGGCAGAATAATACATGTCCATGGGTGATGAATTCCATGTGGCTGGTGAGATGCCAGCAACTCTCACTCTCTCCTCACCTCCTCGCACTTTCATTATGAGTCGAGATGCGCTCTGATGATGTGCGCATGCAGCAGTATATTAGTATTGTTATTATTAATACATAACGTCACAGTGGAGGAATACCAAATGTGCTGCTCTTGTTCAGTGTGACTCAGGTTATTAGGGAAGATCTGAGGTTGTGGCACTTCAGCACTCGTACCTCGGCTGCAATGTTAGCAGTGCTGCAGCTTGAGAATGCTGAGGTAGGTTAGACTTCCTGCAAGTCTGCACACAAACGCCCTTCTGTCCACCAGTGTCTGTTGTAGCGTTTCTCTCCCCAAGGCTCATGTGACAGTGTGCATCCGGGGTACACGCTGCCCTCTGCAGGCAGCTGAAGGTGCAGCGAAACTCCAGCTGCAGCTAGCGATTCATTTTTCAATCGTCTATATTTTTCTTCCTTTCGATTTGATGAAGCGGTGATATTTGAAAGTCTGAAGGTTCAGCAGCAAAATGTGTCAAAGGCTTGTCTGAAAATAGCCGCCACCACGTCCGTTATTCCAGAACCAGCAACAATCACAGTCTGAAAGTCGAGGAATCTACAGATAAAAATTAAATTGATCCGGATCACATGTGCGTCGCAGTAAGTGTCTGTGTGAAGAATAAATGCAGAACCGATGTTTAGCGGCAGCAGAATTGAGAAAGGAATAATGTAGCAATGAATTAATCGATTAGTCGATTAATTGATTAATCATTTCAACTCTAGTCGTAACTTGTAGCTCTCTTGTTCCAAATCTGCCTCTTCCGTCACGGTAACTGATGACGTCTCCCTCCTTTTCATCCGGCACCGCAGAACCTCGTGTTGAAGCACATGAACGGGACTGCTGTTGTTAAAATGGGTCACAGATTGTCGACCTCCCTCCGCCTGTTCCTGAGACCTAGCGGTAGATTTTAATGAGCCTGGATGCCGTGAGAGACCCACAGCAAGCCGGAATAGTAGTCTGCATAAATGTTTCATTCATTGCCATGTTTTCTAAACGTTCTCAGATCTTTGTGAGTCGTTTGGCCCGCGCAGAGTGGAACTGCGACATCCTAGTGAGCAAGAGCAAGCAGCCAGGAGTCGGAACAAAGTTTAAAAGACGTAGAAAAAAAGGTTTCCCTTTTCAAAAATGAACCTTGAGGTTATTATTTTTCATTACAGAGGCTTGAAAAAGAGGTTCAGTTTATTGGCTTTATAACCTGCCAAACGCTCAGTTTACCTTTTTTTTTTTCCATAGAACCTGCTAGCGAGCTAATTCACTACAGGGAGACGCAGAGAATTGGAGGATTGATGGTTTTGGTTTGATAACTGGAATGTGGCTGAGAATCTAAATATCGAGGAAGAGCCGAGGCAGTCCTGAATTAATCACAACAATGGGTAAAGTTCAAAAAAGAAAGACAAAGATCAGGTGCCAGGGGTGTAGTTATTGATATTTATTTTAGATGACAAGGGTTATTGACAAAGACAAAGTGTGGTGAAAGTTGAAGATGTGCAGTTTTAAACTCTGCCGAGTGCATCACAACCACGTGTGGTGTCTTGAGAATCTTCTTGTGCATGCATTCCTGTTGCTAACGCAGGAGTCGTCATGCTTTCCCGGTATACACACTAAAACCACACACGTCCCTCAGCGGAGGCTGCGGAACATATATTGACTGAGCTGCAGATGAGTCTCCCGTCAGCCAATCATTACCTCCAAAACACTTTTGTTTGTCTGGATCAATGAGGAGGATTCTTTTTTCTGTCCTTTGTGTTTCTTTATGGGACCACATAATTGAGTACAAACAAGTGTGTTCTTCTTCTTTTTTGCCTTTCCACAATTCCATGTCTTTTCATTTCTTCTTTTAATTCGTCATCCATCGAATAACGAGTTACAATAATAGTCGAGCCGATTTCACAGTGAAAAGAGTGTGATTAATCAGTCCTGCGCTAATCCTCTCCAGCAGAGGGGTCAGGCAAACCGCTTAGCCTCTTAACAAAGTTGTAGTACAAAACTGTGCGGAGTACAGTTTTGTACTATTCCTGTCTATCCATCCATTCATCCATTTTCAATCCCCCCTTCTCCCTGAGCTCGAGGTCACGGGGGTCTGCTGGAGCCTCTCCCAGCGAAAGCAGTCGCAGAAAATCGGTAGTTCATCCCAGGCCACATAGAGACAAACAACCACTCGCACTCACACATAAGGCCAATTTAGAGCCCCCAATTCACCCCACACTGTAGGAGGAAGCTGGAGAACCTGGAGAGAACCCACACAGACACAGGGAGAGCATGCAAACTCCACACTAAAATGTCCTGAATTGAGCATAGTTGACAGCGAACAATGGACAGATCACAACAACATCATCATCAAAATTGGGGACTAATAGCAGCATGCTAGCTAACATTAGCATCCTCTAGCGAGCTAGCGTGCCATGTGGGCATTAGGGGAATAGACCTGGACACTGTCAGTAGTTATGTGTTTGGTCTGTGTTTGGTCTGTCATGGTTTTTGGCTAGTCAGTGCAAGCCGAAAGATGGCAGCACATTTGAAACAGGCACTAGCATTGTGTTACTACTGGATGGTTGGTCAGGTTCCTGATGCATTCCAATTACACTGAAATACAGCAGTTAGTTATCTGCTGTTAGCTGGAGCAGCACTTGGCTTGTCAAGACGAGCGCGCTGCACGAAAAAAAAATATTTCGGAAGCGTGGGATTTAAAACGCACTCTGGAGCAAAACCGCAGTCACATTTTATTCTATATGTGAGAGCAAAAAGTTTAAAACACATAGTGCGAGTTGTCAAATGACATCAGCTGATAAGAAAGGGCTCGTTAGAGAGACTCACGTTAGCCCGCAATGCTTCAAAACATGTCAGTCCAGCTTATTCATGCCAGAGGGGCCAAGGCTCGGTTGCTTTAATTTGTCCCTTCAGACGAGGACACAGCAGCAGATCTTCAACAAACACAAAGACTTGCGTACTTTCATCGCGGCAGCAAAGTGAAAACCAAGTTGCTGAGTCTGTGTGTGAGATGGCATTGAACCTGGACAATAGATTGTCCCGTCGTCTCCTTTTACAGTTATATTGCCATGAAATTCACACAGAAAAGAGAAGAAGTCGGTTTTTGAAGGCCACGATAATGTTGGTGCCACAATATTCTAGTTGAGACGTCATGATTAGTTACGTCAAAGACTGTTTCTCGGAATCGTGTCTTGCAGCAGCAAACCTTTTGTTACGGCTGAATTTGTCATTTCCACAGTTTCATCACTTCTTAACTTTGTTCTGAATCCACATGAGCTGTAAGGAATTTAGTTTCACATTTTTTAGCATTTCAATAGTTGTTTTTTTTTCTTCTGCTGTAAAAGAAAATAAAAAATAAAACACTGAATCACAGTTTGGGTCAGAATATTTTTCCTCTCCGGCGTCAGATCGGGTTTTTTTCCCTCACATTTTTAAGTTTTACTGAAGCCGTCCAACTACCTCCTTCATATTATGTATTTCACCCAGCAAAGTGTGCTCATCCCAAACCATTATTTATTGCTCTTTTTAATGTCCCCGTAGCTCTTAAAAATTACTAAGTTTCTATTTCATCAAAAGTTTTGTCATACTTTATCTTGCAATATCAGTATTCTGTTTCATTCGCCTCTTTAATTTAGCATATCACAAAATCTCAATAAATACGCTTTTTTTAATCACTTTTTTAGCCAATTTGTGAAAACCCTTTTTGGGATCCAAGGACATTTTGTCCACTTTATTTTTCAAGTAGCCCGTTTGAAAGGACGATCTCTGGCGTATAATGACTATTAATACAAGTTTTTTGTGAAATTGACTCACTAATAAGTCCTTTGTTTTCCTGAACAATGAACTCAGCATTAGATGGACTTCTTGTATTCTAGCTTTGCCTCTTTTTTTTTCCTGAAATTGCTGACGTATTAGCTGCAGGCTGCTGGCTGGACGCTCGTGCCAAGAGGTGACACGCTCGTATTTTCTGTGTCTTGCATGAACCTGGTCGTCAACTGGTGTGGATCAATTGTTTTTGGGACTTTTGGATGTCGGCTACATTTTTGCTTCGAGAAATCGACAGAAATGCATCGTTGACATTCGTTGAATGAGTGTGAGCATACGGATTGAGGATCATGGCGGATCAATGGAATGATTGCGGCAATAATAGCAGCAGTGATTTGATTACTGCGTCATGCGCAGAACTGATAATTATGGCCTCTCGTTGTAATACTGATCTTATCAATCCTCCTTCTTTCTTCTTCTTCTTCTTCTTCTTCTTCTTCTTCTTCTTCTTCTTCTTCTTCCTCCTCCTCCTCCTCCACCTCGTCCTCCTTCTTCTTCTTCTCCTTCTTTCTTCTTCTTCCTCCTCCTCCTCCTCCTCCTCCTCCTCCTTCTTCTTCTCCTCCTCCTCCTCCTCCTCCTTCTTCTTCTTCTTCTTCTTCTCCTCCTTCTTCTTCCTCCACAGGCGCTCGACCAAGACACCGGTAACTACAGCTCCATGACGTACCGGCTCATCATCCCGCCGCCGGCCGGCAAAGAGGCCAAAGACAGCAAAGACGGCTTCGTCATCGAGCCGAACAGCGGCGTGGTGAAGACGGCCATCATGTACCGCAACATGAGGAGGTCGTACTTCAAGTTTGAGGTGGTGGCGACGGACAACTACGGTCGAGGACACAGCAGCAAAGCGGAGATAGTGGTGCGTCCTCCTGCGTCTTGTGCGGCTTCGTAACGGAGCTTGTAATGAATGGTCTGTTTCACTGTGGGTCACATAATCATTAAGGATGGGAATTATCAGATTTTTGCGGCTGGTTTGCGAGTCTTTCAGAATCAGCGTTGCCAACTTATTGACTTCATTAGTATTCAAACCCCTCTAGCCACTTTATTTCAGAACAGCGACTAGCAACAAATCCTGCAACTTTCTCTGCCACACTTGGAGACTTTGGGCAACTCGGATGTGAAACCCTGTGGCATTCTTCTAACCTGCTCACAAATAGTGCTGCCACGTGCACATCCTGCTGCTGTACTTCTATTTGTCAACCTATAAGTAGCTCTGCCAGAGTGCCTCTCCTCCCTCTGAAGCAAGTTCATTTGTACTTCTAAAGATATTAAACATGTTTATTTGTCTCTCCCGCAACATTGTTCCTCTCTCATTCAGCACTACAGTGTCCATTGCAAAGACATGCACATGACCAATTGTGCAAATTAGGCTTTGACATCATTTAGCAAATTTTAGGACTGCCAGTAGCTACTTTTACTTACTGGAGAGTTGGCAACACTGATCGGTGGATCAGAACTATCTTCTCTATGAGGATGAAGGTGCCTCCTAATGTTCCTGGCTGAGCTATTCAAGGACTGTTGTGAACGCTGCTTCTGCCCTCGCAGGTGTCTGTGGTCAACCAGCTGGACATGCAGGTGGTCGTATCAAACGTTCCCCCGACCTACGTGGAGAAAAACAAGGACAAGCTGCTCAGGTACGACTTCTCCTCCTTCCAGTGCCACCGTCTTTACTTTGTAAAAGGGTGAAGACCTCGGAGATTCGCTGATCTGCATGTGTCTGGGAACTGAAGCTTAAGCTGCTCTGAGTCAGCTCTTCAATGCCCAGTATGTTATTTTTGTCTCTCTCTCTGCATTTATGGAGCTTTTGCCGCATTTATAGCCGCGATCTGGAACTGTAATTGCTACCATGGGGAAGTCAGACGAGACTCGATCAAGGCCGCTAACGGTCTGGAGGTTAAAAATAGAGTTGTTGATGGTCTTTCAGTTATCGTGTGAGGCCTGAACCCACGCAGGGATCTTCAGCAGAGACAAACCCCTTGATCAACAGCTTTAAAACTAAGAAGTGGATCTGACGTCCCCATCACACCAGATGTCGGTCCATGTTCAGTGGACCTGCTTGAGCTTCATGTAGCTATGAATGCTTAGCTAAAGAATTAGAAGCTAAAAAATAAGAAGCTGAAGAATTAGCAATAGATTAAATGAAAATGGAATCACCAGGTCTGTGACTTTATCTACCAAAAAACAGACACGTTTGCTCTTTATTTCAATCACTGCCAACAGCTCCCTTTAAATGTTTCAATTCAGAGGCGTCACAAGTGAAAAAGCCACCAGCTGACTCCAACACGGCTCCTCTGAAGCCTCGAGGCTGCGTCAGTGTTGCTCGTCGGGGAGTCGGAGCCCTGCTGGTGTGACTGCGTCACGTCAACGATGTGTTCGAGTCGCACGCGTGTCGTCTCTTTCAAACGCTACATCCATATTTCTATTGCATGAAAAGAAGGACATAAAATTCACATTAGCGAACATGCTCCATCCGCCGGGGGGTGCGGGGGAGCTTCCAGTCAGGCTGCCGTTTCTATTCAGCCTTCAGACTCATGTCAAACAGAATAACAATGTTTTAAAACGTCCAGCGTCTCATGCGCACGCGTGTCCCACTGTGAGCATGGGTTTCTGAGGCAGACCAAAAATCAATGTAGCGCCGCAGGACTCCAGCACAATGGTGAGACTTCAGAAAAAGAGAGAGCGAGAGTCCGTCAGCTCCGGTCTGCACGCCAACGTCCAGAAGAAGCCGTGCCAGGGCTGTTGTGGCCGCTCCGGAGTGTTGTGTTCCCAGCCAGCGAAAATTGAAAAAAAAAAAAAAAAACTGTCACTTTGTGTGCCCAGCATTTTGGAACGCTACGTCCAGGAGCAGATACCGGGAGCAAAGGTTGTCGTGGAAACCATCGGCCCCCATCGCCACGGTGATGGATTGGAGCAGGACGACTACACCAAGTCGGACCTCATGATTTATGCCATCGACCCGCTGACAAACAGAGCCGTCTCCAGACAGGAACTCCACAAGTAGGTGTACAAATCCATCATGAGTAATTAGGTGGCGCTCCAGAAGCAAAGGGTTCTACATCATCGGAGGGACCGAGACCCCGTCGACCAAGCGGGACAAAAACATTTGGCACCGCTGCTTCATATTTTTTCAGCCAAGCGTGCTCTGAAAGGCTACAACCTTGCTTTTCTGTTTTCTTTTTTTTCCTGTTTTATCAAAGTTTCTTCCTTGTGATTAGCCAGCTGCTCAGGGCTAGCGTGAGCTCGCTGGGAAGATAGCTACTAGCTCTCATGCAGGGATGCCTTCGCTAGAAAAAAAAATAAAAAAATCTGCAGACATTCGGATGTTACAATGATAATCAGCTCAAGTTGTAATGTAGAAAGTCGAGCAAAATCCAATCGGCTGGTTTCAGCTCAGATAGTATTTCATCAAAGCTTTTTCAATAGCACTAACCTTGCACTTCACTACCATGTGTAAAAGTATGCATTCATTCATTGTTTGCTCGTATATTGTTTGTTTTGTATTGCTATTATTCTGTGTATATGATCTGCCAGGCAACAAGATGTAAGAAGATGTAACTCTCCCAAAGCTTATATTATTTACAAAAGTACCTGTACGATGCTCTTTAATATGGTTTCAAATCCCTATCAAATAAACATTAGAATTGATGAAATTCCCACGGACGAAGCCAGCCCATCTAGAAACGCAAAGTTTTCAGTTTTTGATAACAGGACCCCTTTAATGCATCAGTTAAGCCTCTGTTTGCTTCTTGGATTGCAGCTATTCAAAGTTCTGCAGCGTGTGGATGTCATCAATCTTTTTTGCAGAATTATCCAAGAAAAACAAAATGTCCCCAAATCAGCCTCGGGAAAAGTTGTTATCAAAGACCGCGAGAGGCTTTCAGTCGTGCTAACTTCTCCTTCTTAGGTTCCTTGACGGCAAACTCTTGGACATCAACAAAGAGTTCCAGCCTTTTTTCCCACCCGGTGGGCGAATTCTGGAGATCCGGACACCTGAGGTGGTGACCAGTGTGAAGAAAGCCGTGCAGACTGTAGGCTACACTGAGGGGGCGCTCTTGGCTCTGGCAGTGATCATCATAATCTGCTGCGTTCCCGCCATACTGATCGTCATCATCACCTACAGACAGTAAGTTCACTGGAAAATGATGCATGAATAAAATATGAGGTTGTCGTAGCTCATCGACTTCCTGGCTAATGTCTGAAGGTGGTAATATCTCCGCAACACCCTCACGACGTGCTAATTATTCATCCTATTCAGCTACCCTGGCAGTACTAAGTACCTCAAGTACTGTGGTTCATCTTCTTTGCTTGGGTGGAACTCTCTAATATTTTCCTTGTAAACCCAATGGAACCCAATGAAAGCTTACCTGCCTTTTTTTTATATAAGTTTTGCACATCATTTTATTTAACAGTAACCTGTGCCACATACTTTTATGGTGCTGATTTTTCACAGGCATAGTGTTATCCCAGACCACCCACCGCCAACTTTGTTTTATTTCTTCTTCTTCTGCTTCTTCTTCTTGTTTTACCAATTTTTTGGACTGGAATGGTTCAGAAATGGCTTTTTTATTTTTTATTTTCAAACACTGAACAAACGCACAACATAACATTATTGCCTCCAAATGTGCCTCCTCAGCTAGTGACTACATAGGCCAGCTTGCTAGCGGACACTAGCGTTTGACAGCTTACCTACACCATTGCGCCGGGTCTGAAACGTCACTCAAACATTGTTTGCTGAGTGTGCGACTTGTCTGTTGTCAGTTGTCAGTGTGTGCAAGTAGTGGGGCTACAAGTTCACATAAACACACTTTCACACCACAGACATTTTAAAACGGGCATTCGCCAATGAATTTAAGCTTTTCCAAATTCTCTTCTTTGAGTAAGTTTAGGTAGAGGAAATCCTGAAAATGAAAACATATCATTTCCTTTTTAGGAAAACACATACTTTGTACGAGAAATAAACACGACTAGCATCTATCCAGTGGTGGAGCATTTTCGCGCCGTCAATGACTCAGTATGTCGGCCAGTTCGAACAGCGAGCCCAGCTAAATGCCGTGAAGGGCTATTAATTACATTTGTCTCCTCAACACACGCAAACAATCACACTAAGACCCTTGAAAGTGGATCAGCAGAGTCCGGCTCATCCCCAGACAAATGACCAGGCGGGGTGAGGAGAGGTGATTCGTGGAAGGAGAAACAAAGCCGTCCTCATCAGCATGATAATCACCACACTCCTCCATTAAATGGCCACGATGAAGACCAATCGCTGAACTTGCTTGTAAATAAGAACCTGAATAATAAGGAGTGCCGTGTGATTTATGGCTTCAAACAACCACTAATCTTTTCCCTCTTCTGCCCCCCCCCCACCCACCTCCCTCTCCTGCCGCTTGCCGTCTACCACCAACCAAGATTCAAAGAGTGAGTACTGCTTTCATATTCGCAATCTGAAATATTAACGGCGCGGCCGTATCGCGCGCCTCTCAGCGTGATGAATCTGTTGACTTTCATTGTGCGGTAAAAAGGATGGGATCAGTCAGGGCGGTGAAACAGGACAGACGACAATCAAACAAATGGCTTCGGGAGAGGATGTGAGCAGCGTGCCTCTCGTGGGGGGGGGGGAGCTTTTTACTCGACTCTGTGGTTGTACCGCAGCGAATAACCTAATGCACCTTTTAATGGATGGATGTCCGATGAAGAGGCTCTCAAATGAAACCTTGTGCGGCGTAATTAAACAATGTGTTTTGAAGCTGGAGGAGGCTCGTTTGCTCCACTGTCGCTGTAGTGTCTTTTTTAATATATAGTTTGTCTAGACATATAGCCTGCAAGCCAACTCACTCTTCTTTTCCAACCTGCCTGGTTAAGCCTTAAACACAACACATTAAAGCAATATAAAAAGTGAAAAAGTTGGTAACTTAATTTAGAGAAAGTGCACGATTCACTCCATTCTATTGGAAGTTTGCTTCTGGCTCAAGAACATAATGTAGTTTGTTAATAGTTCATGAGTTTGTTCAGGTGTTCTCCCAGTTGACCACTTTTGATAAAGCACAGCCCAAGTTTCTCACGGTTTCCTTGCTTCTCATTGTTTTGCCTGTTCTTTTATTTATTTATTTAGCCTGCTGTCGTCACATATTAATGTTTCATCGGCTATTTTAGCCTTAAACAAAGTCCTGAAAAATAAATCGCCAAACGCCAAGCGGCAAACATAAATCAAAACCTGATATTAAACCATCTGGAGAACCTGCATGATTTATGTAGGTCCTCTGAAAGTTAGCTTTCGGCACAAAAAGCTCTCTCCAAACTGGACTTCAGAAGGATTTTACTGTTTCCAGCCTGATGTCCGTGTACATACAAAAAAGTCAGAGTGCTAATCAGCTGCCAAACAAAGTTGTTAAAAGCCCTTAATGCCCTGTTTAGAGATTTGCCAGTTTACTCTTACTTCAGCTAACTGGTAGCGTTGTCCCGCTAACTGTCCAGGCGCCAGGCAGAATGTGCCAAAACGGCCCGAATCCAGATGGCGCTGCCGACGGGGAAACCTGGAGGAGGCACCGCTAACAACCTGTACGAGGAGCTGGGAGACAACACCATGTGAGTCCAAATCAGAAAAACCTCTCCTCTCACACACACACACACACACACACACACACACACACACACACACACACACACACACCGGTGCTAACGCTGTGCTAAACCTTCAACGGAAACGGTTGTTTGTCTTGACAATGCTGACTTCTTCTTGACTATCACTTCCATCCAAGTTTCTCCGGCAATTAGCGCCATCTGTTGGCTTCTAGCATGTTTTAAAATGTACATGTCTATACAGTATTTTTAGCAACTTTTACTCTTTACATTTTTTCTACTCACTTGAGACTTTGGTTACACAGTCTTTTCAAGTGTTTTTTTTTTTTTACATAACAAGCCTTTGTCAGCCACTTAGCTCCAAAAAGTCTCTTCACTCTTCACCACCATTAAAAGATCCCATTTATTCGCTTTTCACATTCAAGTCGGTTAAAGAGTAATGTTAAATTTGCTTTCTTATCTTTATCTCAATTTTGAACCCCAACACCGGTGGAGCAGCCTTGCATGTGTATTTGTTGTTTTGTTTGTTTTTGTTTGTTTGTTTGTTTTTTAACTGTTTTGCCCTCTGTTTTCAACCTTCTGCTAAGATTTCGACCAAAAACTAAGGTAGACGACTAACCAAGAGTAACGCAGTGCGTTTCAACCCGCCGTGTCAATGGCGTCAAACAGAGTTCTCATTTCCTGAATACATTAAGCGCCGCAGATAAGCCCTGTAATTTTATCTTGCCCGAGGTGAACTCTTCCGCCATCTGTTTACGTGTTGTAATGCATACTAATATCGCCACTCGGCGCCCAGCTCGAATGAAGGTCAGCTCTATCGCAGTAGGAGCGCAGGAACGTCTCGAGTTATTGTTTGTTTGTTTTTGTCTTCTACGAGACGCGCGTCAGCGGGGCGGCTTTCAATGAAACAGGAAGCATCGGTCGGTCTCGCTCCGACACTGCGGTATCCGTCTTTAATGTGGATCTGGGACCCAGCCAGCGAATTAAAGCAGAGCAACGATAATGTCGGAAGAGTCAGCGACATGTTAAATGATTACTTTTCAGCATGACTTTAGATGTATGCCTTTTGAGTCATACTTTGTTATTCATGCAGATTTTGCTCATTAATGCATTTTTCTTTCTGTGAGTGCTCTCTTTCCCCCGCTTGCCAGGATTAAACAACAGTTACTGAGACAAATATGGAGAATAGGCAGATAAAGTTTATACAGTCTTACTCTCTCTCTCTCTCACACACACACACACACACACACACACACACACACACACACACAGTTATTTTATCTTTGCTTTAAACCGGGACTTCAGACAAATTTGCAAGGAACTTCTATCAGCGTTGCACGCATGACTGACTTCCTGTGTGTCCTTGGCGTGCCTCCACACTCATATTAACATGAGAGCAATTCATATTCAGGACTGTAGAAACAATCTGCAATTCACGCCAAGGGATTCCCGCGCAGGTGTGTGTGTGTGTGTGTGTGTGTGTGTGTGTGTGTGTGTGTGTGTGTGTGCGTGTGTGTGCGTGTGTGTGTGTGTGTGGTTGGAGAGAATGGAGGAGAGGGGAAAAAAAGGAATACTGCCCAAAACGATCTTCTGAAAAATGTGAGCAGAAATTAACTTGGATATGAGGCAATTGAAATAAATGCACCCCATAATTGATTAGGACCACCGTGGGCGCTAATTAACTCTATTGATAAGATGAGGAACGTGTGTGAATGTGTGTCCTTGAAGTCCTGGAAGGCCTGGGATAATAATCCCTTACGAGTTTAAATTCTGGTTTGCGACCAGACTCCCCAGTCGACTGACTCCCCCTGGGTTTTTTTGTTATTATCAATTTATAATTATTTTTTTGCCGGTTTGACAGCTTTAATACCTTTAGAAAATTTGCATTGCTAAACGAAATGATGTTTCTGGTTGTTTACTTTGCAGCATACTAAATTAAGACTATTTTGAAGAGACTACTTTATATTTGCTGTTGAAAAAAAGGTCCAGTGAATGATATTTCATGAGCCCCATTTTCAAATGAATTTAAATGAAATAAACTAAATCACTTGGTTTGTTGTTTGCTGCTTGTCAAAATGCAAAAACATAACAATTGTGTTTATTTGAGTCTTTTTGGGATATTGATAGCTGCTCGTCGAGCTGCTCAGGTCAGTGTCATCCTTTGAAATGGGCAGAAAGTGTGACTCCACCCTTGACTGGCCTGCCAATAAGACAAATTAACAGTCTTGTGATAAGAGAGTCAAATCTTTTATTCTGTGCACGGTTTTCACCTCCTCTGGCAGCAATGAATTTATCATCATAAATGACATCTGGCGCCTTCAGGAATGAGCAGATCTGTCATAAAAATCAAGCAACCCTCGGACGTCTCTGATTTGATTTTTTTTTTTTTCCTCTATAAATCTTTTTTCGGTTCACATTGGGTCCTTCCATCTTAATTTGGAACATTTCTAACACCTGTTTCATCACTTTATTTCCTGTCCTTGCGGTGACTAACGCGTTCGTCTTCTCTTTGATTCATTTTGATCCATCACTGACAGGCAAAAGTGAGTAGGATGCATCGCTGTGCCTTAGAATTGCTTTTGTGTCTGTGCTTGTGTCTAGTTTGGCTTCCCTTGTAGTGCTTTGCCATCGCTGCAGGTTGTGTCACTGTCTGGTTGCTGATTCCGGCTCCTCATTGGTCGCCTTGACATTGGAATAAACAGCTTTGTGAATTGAACTTTAAACTTAACGAAACTTAAAAGTTTAGATTTTCAGATCTTTATGTTTTTTCATCCTGGACTCTAATGATACAACCTCACACCTTTGATTTGCTGAGAAAAAGTCCCCTATACCTCTTTAAAGCAGCATGTTGAGCCCTCCGTTTACAGCCTTCTGCCAGAACTGATGCTTTGTTGCACCTTCCAGCTGTGTCCCAGGTTGGGGGTGTGTTAGTGAGGTTTCAGTGCCCTTTGTGTTGTAAAACATAAATATTGCAACTGAGATTGCCAACGAAAAAAATGAAATTTTAAAAAATTAATTTTTTGATATATTTTTTATCCTGTAACCTATATGTATCAATGGAAAACTGTATATTTAGCCCTCTGTTTTCAGCCTCCCATTATATCACTCTGTTTTAGCTTATGGGTAAACCAGATACCTTATGACATCACAAAGGCCTAGTTTTCCTGTGTGTTTCAGCACACTTGTTGAAAAAGTGGCGCCTGATAAAGGAGTGAAGGACTCTTTTGCATCATGCTTGACCTTTGCCTCAGTCACAACCAGCAGTCTTCTCCAATCAGTATTTCTTCAACCGTCCTCTTAGAACTTTTTGGGCCCTGATTGTTCCTTCTGGCTCCAGCTCTTCGTCTCGCAGCGTTTATCGTGGTGGTGCAGTCACGCTCTTGTAGTTTAGTGCTTTTTCAGTGAACACGTTCTCTGTCCTGTGTGTTGGAAAGAGATTTTTCAGTCTAAAGAACCAGCTGTGAGAGAAAACTCCTACGTTTCCCTTCATTTTTGTCCTCCTTTAAACATTTCTTGCATCAGGCAACAGCTGCAACTGATCACTTTTTGTTTTTTCTGCCCTTCTGATGTTGTGCCTAGATGTTGTGCCTCAGCCTGTTGCCTTTACTGCTTTTACTTTGTGGTTCAGTGCATTTTCTTTAGTTTCCAACCCCGTCTGTCTCCCTTCTACATGGACGCCACCTAGGGCCGTAACACCCTCGTTAAATTCTGGATTGTCCGATAGACCTGCCCCCCCACGCTCCCTCTACCTTTCGGGAACTGCCCATTAGTCCAACCTCCCACTAGTCTGACCTCCCACTAGTCTGACCTCCCATTAGTCCGACAAATTGCCCATTGGTCTGACCTCCCATTAGGGTTAGGGTTACAGTTAGGGTTAGGGGACCTCGGACCATTGGGCAATTTGTCGGACTAATGGGGGGTCGAACCAAAGCCATGCTCCCCTTTCATCTGTAGCTTTCTTCATCGTTCCTCATCTTCTTTGTCTCACCTTCTTTCCATCCTGTCGACTCACACAGCTGTGTGAATCACAGAGGTGGCAGTGGCGGCAGCAGTCTGGACGAGAGCGACCGCCAGCGTCTCATCTCGGACTTTGCCACGCGCGCCATCGCCGCCCACCGCCAGTGTGTGGCCAACGGCGGGGTGCTCAACAACCTACCAAAGTCCGAGTCCAACATCACGTTCCTCTCGGACGAGAACCCCCTCACCATCATGAATCCCATCTACCACGAGGACGGCACGCTGAGCAGCCCGGAGACTCTCGGCCGCAGCCAGAGGAAGCGAGACCTCCTGGGGAACTTCTCCCCCTCCAGGAGAGGCCTGCGAGAGGCCTGGCTGAGGCTGAGTTCCCACGGAGGGGATGTGGGATTCGGCGGGTACATCAGCAGTGATGGTGGGTGGGGCTCTGGGAGCGGGCACAGCTGGACGCTGCCGTCCAGGCTGCACAGAAAGGACATGTATGACGGGCTGAGGCGCCAAGTGGTGATGGATCCCGTCCAGTGGGAGCTGGAGCTGCTCAAGGCCGAGTTTAAGGAGAGCAAAGACGCCGGACTGGATTCAGGATTCGATCGCGGCTTGGACTCGGACTTCATGGGCAGCCCGAGTTTGGAGCCCAAGCTGACGGTGAAGGAGCAGGCGCGGCAGTTTGAGCAGCAGGCGCTGCAGGAAATGAGGCAGAGGCAGAACCGTGATTCCCGAGGGTCCCTGTCCCCCGACATCCTCCTCTCGGTTTACCCCGAGTCCCCACAGCACCACAAGCACACGCCCACCCACAGCATCTCCAGCCAGGTCAGGGAGGGTCCACCCAGCATCATCATCACCCACACCGACGGAGGGACGCCCCCGCCCAGCCACAAGCCCACCCCGCCTGTGCTGCGGCGCTTCGGGGCCACCCAGGCAGGGAACCAGGGCGCCGACGAGAGACTTCAGGTCAACCTGGAGGTGATTCCTGATCCTCCTTCGACTCCGCCGCCACCTCCCCCATCTTCACCCCCTCCACCGCCACCTACGTCTGCTCCACCACCACCACCACCTCCTCCACCTCCACCTCCACCTCCTCTTCCGCTCAGCCGCCCTGCTACTCCACCTCCCCCACTCCCCGATCAAACGGAAAAGCCAAATCCTCCCTTCCCTCCTCCTCCCCCGCCTCCCCCACTGCCTCCGCCCCTGTCGCCTTCACTGCTGCGCCCGTCTACCTTCGTCCTCCCGTCCATCTCGGAGGCGCCCGCCCTGCGGCCCGTCTCCCTAAGGGCGCCACCCCCGCCCCAGCCGGCCGAGCCGGAGCCTCCCCGCAAGGAGCTGAAAGGGATCCTGAAGAACATCCACAACATTGCAGACATTGAGAAGTCCGTGGCCAACATGTTCAGCCAAATCGACCAGAAGCAGATCCCACTCAAGAAGGTCATGAAGAGTCGGCCGTCCGTGGATTCCCTCGACTCACTCGATTTGGTGGACGTGCTGCAGCCAGTGGGGGGCGCAGCAGAGGCAGGAGAAGGGGTTAAAGAAGCCCCCGGGGCCGGAGGAGAAGATCCTCCTCCGATTCAGCCCAACCCGAACATGAACTCCATCGTGGAGGAGCTTGAGAAGCGGTTCCCCTCTCAGTCCACAATGCTCTAGTCTTTGCCTTGACTGTGTGGAAAACATGCGGCGAGGGACTTTTTTGGTTTGAGAGAACTGGCGCTGAAAATATCCCACAGAGGCTTTGTTATGTCGATGATAGACTCTTTTTTTTAATTGCCCTTTTTATTTTATTTTACCGCGCTGCATCCGTGCAACTTCTTCTTCTCTCCAGCATCAGAAACAAACTCGGCCACGTATGTATCTTTAAGGAGGACTCCACAACAAATACAGCCAGGTGTCTTGTAATTTCCTAATAAGGTAGTTGATTTGGTTCTCAGTTACTCTCAGGTACTCAGTCTTATGAAACTTTGGAAGACATGAGAAAGAATACTTGAGGATTAGGTTGAGGCAACTGGACTGGTTTTGATATCTTGAAGACATTTTGCTTCTCTTCAGCAAAGGTGTTTTGTTATGCTGGCATGGTGGGTAAACCCCAAGTTTTTGCTCCACCTTGGTGGTTCAATACTTGGGACTCTCCAATCAATTTTTCATCGGAACTGAAGCAAAGGTGAAACATCTTCCAGACACCAAAACCAGTTGTCTTAAAGTACTACGATGGCCTGGACGACTGAGAACCTTCACAGACACATGTGAAAAAATAGCATTGATGTTAGGGGTGGAAGAGGAAACTGGTTAGATTTTGGAATTCGAAGGCTCAGTGTTGAATATAGTGAATCCGCTTTTTACACTGGTTCATAGTGAATGAAAATATAGATTGCCTAATTTTAGTGAATTTCTATGAAATGTATTTTGTATTACATAATTATTTCTGTTACACTCTTACATATTATTCCAGTAGATCCCTGTAAATGTTACACTTTTGAGTGTATTATTTTTAGTTCTACTTTTTTTTCATATAATATAATACCTCCACACGTCTGTTTTTCTAAAGTCAAACTCCAACGAGGAATTCTAAAACCTTTTGCTTTACCTGACGGTAAAGTAGCTTTTTGCTGTCCCAAAAAAGACGTGATTGGCCATAGTTTTAGCAGATGGTTATGGGGAGAGTGTGTTTTCTTTAGCAAAATAAATGTCGTACCATAGGTCGATATTTTCTAAATATCATTATCATTATCATTATTATTATTATTATTATTATTATTATTATTATTATCATCATTAGACAACCAAAAACCTTCAAAAGTGAAGGAAAAGTACCTTTAAGGCAGTTGACAATATTTTTTGTATTATTATAATAGAAATGGAATCCAGCAAACATTAGGTGTCCCACCACAAACATTACACTTTGAATATGAAATTAAAATGCAAAATTAAAAATATGTAAAAATGTATGCAATAGTTGGTTGGAATGCTTGAAGTCCGTTTGTCTTGCCAACACAGTGACTCAGAATCAGTCTTTGTATTTTTGGTTGTTTTTTTTCATATTTGTCCGTTTGTTGTACTTTCTGTCAAATATTCCTTTGTTGGTTGTTTTTGTAGGAGGAAAACAACAATTAATGTTAATGACAAAAGGACTGCGCACAAGGTCGTGTGAATGCAACCGTTCGAAAAAACAACTGATGTTTGTTTACATTTGTGCTTGTTTTTTATCCTCACCTATTTCAAGGTTTGCACTCGTGTACACATTCCTTGGACAGTAACTGAAGCATAAAAACACCTTCAAAAACATTTCTAAATAAAACATGCTGCAGAGTATTTGGCAAAAGTTGGCTTCACCTCGACAATCAATTGTTTTGTTTGGTTTTGGGGTCATTTTCTTGTGAAATGCAGGCAGAGAGCAGCAAGTGATTTTCTCTTGAAGACGTGGTCAGACACACACTCTTTGGCATTGTTTACAGTTGATCCAATCAATACAGCCAAGAAGGCAACAAGAGTTTCCAACAAGTGTTCAAGGTTGCTCTGCGGGGAAATTTCAAAGAGAATTTCAAAAAGAAGCTGAAAAAAAACCTCCTGAAAGCGATTCTTCGATCTTCATTTTTGACGAATACAACAATAGAACGTAGATGCAAGTGGAAAAGCACCAACAGCTCGAGACAGACGACCGACCACTGCACCACCATTCTGTTCACACGTTCTTCCAGTAGCATTAAGTTCGGAGCCTCCATTGTCTCCACCACTCTTCACTTCGTGCCTCTGCAAAACAAAAAAGCTTTCCGAGAGCAACGTCACTCTTTCTTCTGTGTTTGCTCTGCATCTTTGCAGCACCACTACGGTGCATCATTCAAGACCTCAAATGGAATCAGCGTCTGTCTACAGGGCTGATTTTTCCAGTGGCCGCCCATGGTATTGCAAGAGCAAAATCACAAAACCGCAAACCAAAAATAACCACCTTCAAAGCGGTTGCTAGAATACCTCCAACCTGAAACTCGGTCCATAATAAATCTTTCTAATGTGTATGTTTCAGCCATTGACGTTTAATCTTTCCCAAAGAAAATTGCCACAAAAAGCCAGAACCACTATGAAGCCGTAAAATCCCAGCATGGCGTCCAAGCGTCTATGCTGTGTCTCGCCTCGTTCTGACTGGCTGATGAATCATGTGAGTTACAGAGGCATGATGGGAAGTGACACTAGTGCACATGCTCCATGGACCACGCAACGCCAAAGTAAATTCAAGATGTCAGATTCTCTTGGCCTCATGCGTCAGGTGAGCGACTCCATGAATGAATGAACGGGCCGCCGTCTCGGGCACCCCAGGTTCTTGGTCGACTGCTTGCCGGATCCGTATTTACGGAGACCGCCGAGCGGCGCCGGTTGACTCGTGAGGACGGCGAGGTTGTTTGACTCAAAGTGCAAAAGCTGAGCCGCATATTTCACAGCCGTCTGGAGACGCCGTCTGGAGACGCCGCCGGACCGTGGCCGACGGTGACGGTGGCACGGCCGATGGTCTCGCAACACCAGCCTGTCACTGGTGATGTCATGTGGGTGATCTAGTGACAAATAAAGAAAAGCCTGTCCCACACGCACACACACACACACAGACACACACAAAGCTGTGGGAATTTAGCCATGTGTCTCTCGTCTTTTTTCTTGAATCTACAAATATGTTACTAATCTTTGAACTTATCAAGCGCTCTCCTGTTCCAAGCCTGAACACATACCCACACACACACATACACACACACACACACACACACACACACTCACACACACACACATATGTGGCACACAAAAGCTCCGTGCACACAAATGCACAGCACCAGCTTAAACAGGTTGGCGGCGACGCTCCTGTTTCAGCTGACTGAACTGAAAATGTTTTATGTCGAGATTAGCTTTCAACCTGCACACACACACACACACACACACACACACACACACACACACACACACACACTGGGTAACTTCATTGTCTCCCCAGACAGATCAGATTCTGCTTTTCACTCTCTAAGATCTCCTTGTGCGCGTTTTGCAGGAGCGAGAACAAACATCTTGCAAACTACTTCTCCGGGAGCCTGAGCGAGTTGTTTACACCGTTCAGGGCGGCGAGCGGCATTTAATTGGGTCTGAACTGGGGAACGGAGGCACCAGTAATAGCGAGTACGGTGGGTTGGTGGGGGCAGGCGGAGCGAGTTGTGTAATCGCGAGAAGAGCAACAAATGGCTGTGAAATTCCTGCATCGTCGACTGGTGTTGTGTTGTGTTGTGTTGTGTTGTGTTGTGTTGTGTTGCGTTGCGTTGCGTTGCGTTGTGCCGATCAATACTCGAGTGCTTGCGACACCAGACGTGTCTAGTTTTGGAATCGATTCTCATAATAAAGAATTCAAGGACGACTGGTTCAGACACTTGTCATTATTTAACTATTTTTCGTGCGTTACATCCAGGAAACTCTCTGTTCAGGAGCTGCAGGGCTGAGCACCATCCTATGGTAGTTGGTTGATATTTTACTTTTTTAAATCACCCCGGAAAGATTTTGTTTTGTTTTGTTTTGTTTTGTTTTTCCAAAATGCTTTCGTCGGTGTAAGTTACCGAAAAAACGGATGGAGAAAGTGACAAATGGCTTCTTGCATTAAATTGCGCCGGCGCTTCCCAGGATAGTGAATCTCAAATTTTTCTTTTCTTTTTATTTTGTTCATGTTTAGGAGCATATTGAACATTGGCATTAAAAAAAATCTTAAATTTCTTAAATTGTTTTTACAAGTCACTTGGCCAACCGTGGTAAAGCTTGCAGCCCTTGGTTGGCTTGGTTGCCCGATACGGCAACAACCGGACTGTGTCGATCAGAGAGATACCGACTTCACAAAACACCGCACGGGCTGTGTAATGAATGCAACGCGCTGCAACGCCACCTTGCATTCAGGCCTGGTTCGCCCAGTCACTCACTCCATTCAGGCTGCTCAAAGAGACTCTGCTACATTTTCCAAGTTATTTTCCGCGATTCTCTCAACCACAGAAAACAGCGACTCGGTTGGAAAATAAACTGCAGGCGAATGATTGCGGGGCAGAGCGAGGGGAGGCTGAAATAGACGTGTGGAACAGCGAGGTGGATGTGAGCGGAGAGAGAGAGAGACTGGGGTGAGCGTGCGGGAGACGAGGCGGCTACAGTAGCGGCACAACAGACGAGGGAGACAAATTGTGGGAGGATAATGGAAAAGCGGGGATGGGGGTTGTGTTGTGTTGTGTTGTTGGATGCGAGTCTGAGTCTGTTCTTTAAGAGCTAATAATATTTCTCTTCTATCCCCCGAAAGGACACAAAGAGAGGGAGTCAATCAAGTTCGAAGTGTGTGTGTGTGTGTGTGTGTGTGTGTGTGTGTGTGTGTGTGTGTGTGTGTGTGTAACACTCACACTGCCTCTTTGTCTCTCACGCTGCCTCTGCAGGCTGCTGAGTGAAATCACACACTCTCGCCATCGCTCGGCACCACACTCACCCTTTAAATCCATCTTGTTTGCAACTTTATCTTGGGCTACATTGTTACCATTTGCAGGTGTTTAATGCGTCGTCCTGGACTCCAGCATGGGCATCAAAATAATTAGCCAATGATCGACATATTTAGCTCCACCGTTTACAGCTTGCCGTTGAAACGGGTCTGCGGGACCTGAACTGGCCGTGTTAGACATTAGCTTCCTGCTGAACTGAGGCCTTGTTGGACTTTGAACATGTTTGGAAGGGGTCAAGAGCAAGGTGGTCTAAATGGGCGGAGCTAACACCCGGCTTTAGGGTGTGGTCACTAACCTGGGAGTGATATCAGTGCCCTTTGTGACATCACAAAGGACGGATTTCCAGTACTAGTTTTGGTTCTGTTTTTTCGGTGGGTTTTTTTTTAATAGAAGTGGAGCAAACGCAAATAACTTCTCTAATATCTGGGAAGTTCATTCACAGTATAGAGAAACATTTTATTGTTGGAATGTCAGAATTCCCACCGGGAACAGTGTTTTTGTCTCCCCCTTCTTTTGCTTTTGTCACCATATGTTTTGCCATGTGGTTGTGACTTCAACCACCTCCTTATTTGGGTAACTTCCTGTCTGTGATTTTCCCGCCATTTTGTTCACTCACCTGATTCCCATCTTAAACTATTGCCGGTTCAAGTCTTTGGCTGTTCCTGACCATTTGGAGAAGCATTTACTCTGTTTTCGTCACTCCTGTTCAGACCGTTCATGTTTTTGACCTCAGTCGATTTGGACTTCCCTGCCTCAGTCTGCCCGCCTGCCTGTGCACGACCCCTGCCTGTTTTGGCCTCTGTCTCTGCCTGTTGGATTTGAAAAAAATTCTGATTGTTTCTGATCCGCTTGTGGTTCCTAAATCGTGCCCTGACATAGAACACATCAGCAAAGGAAAATTTGCATGATATGTGACATTTTATTTTTTCTGACGCAGTAACCTTCACGCTCACCTTCACTGCATTTTGGCAGATTGCAGATGACTGGCTGGCTTTGCCAGAGGTTTTGTCGTTTTCATCGTCATGGACTTTACTTCAGTAAAATGACTGAAAGGTGTGAAGTTTATGAAGGAATGTCTTGATTTCGAGAACTCTCGAAGTCTCGTCATGCTTAACAGTAGAGCGTCCGAGACACAAATTCCCTTTCATGATGACACAGACGCTGGTGATTAAGAAACAAAATGTTGCTTAATATGGGTCCTTTAATGGCCTCCGTTGTTTGCTGTATGTAAGGTCTCAGTGTTTCCTCTCGTGCTCAGAGGAGGACGATCTGATTCGCCCCCTGTTGTCCACTGATGTCTCTTCGTCAGTCCGGCTCGATAATCTCACTCTCACCTGACAGTTTATCCTCCGGGCGATGGATCTGAGACGCCCGATCGTGGAGATGTCCCGATGTTCATTGCCTTGATTTGGACTCTGTCTCATTCCGTCAATGTTTCTCCCGGTCTTTTTCCAAGGTTTTCCTCTTGTCGTTCTTTGTCGTTCTTCTCTCTTTCTTTCCTCCTCTTTTGTTCTTTAATTTTCACAACAGTAAGTTTTAATTTCACAGCTGTTTAAACAGTGTCAGCCCGTTGTTTTTTTTTTTCCTGCTCTCGTCTGGAGATGCTGAAGATGCTGGTTGAGCTCAAAACACGATGAAATTCAAATTTTTCCTGCAGATTAATAACATCAGTTTTTCTATAATGGTGAGTGGGTTTGACAGCCCCCCATGTGTGCAAAATGTAATGCCGGCTGTATGGACCAGTACATGTCAGCTGATTAGCATAGAGAGTGGAACCAGTGCGGCAAAGAGCTGCACGGCGATGCCACGCTGCTTTCCGCTGCCTGGTTGGTTTCTTTTTATTTACAATTTTTGCATGTATTTTATTTCATTTTATTTTATTTACAGATGCCTTCTTTTTAAACACTTTTGTGTTGCCTTCTTGGGTGAGATACGTGATCTCAGTCTTCTCAGGCGGATGGCGCTAGGTAGCAGCTACGATCGCAGACGGAAATAAAGTGCAAATCCAAAATGTGAATGTGCAAAAGTTATGGTAACAGTCATGATCAGTGGCTTGAATATCTCCTTGTTGCTCTGCTTTCTCTGGATGTCACACTAACTGATAGACCAGTACAGGGCGAACCTGATCCGGATATGACATCCAAAAAAAGAGTAGCATCAATTATGATCTTATAGCATATAAAACTCAAAGTCAACAACATAAAATGTCATTTTCATAATGATTAATTCAGTCAAAGTCATCAAGTCAAGACGTCTAAATGTCAAATATATCAGAAAGACTCTGAGGTCTTGAACTACAGACCCCCTTGCTCAATAAACAATGATTCTGAACCAGAAGCAGCCTGGGTCACAAGATTATTATCCTTGAATGGATCATTTCCCATAATAAACATCACTGTTGAGGTGAAATCCAATTTTCTCGACATTTTCCAACCCACGTAACCGCTCCAGAGTTCCACAGAGGGAAATATCTCCGCCCGGCGTCAACAAAGTAGGAGACGGTGGTGGCGGCCGTGTCGTTTCTCCTGTCGCCCTCCTGGAGCTCCAGCAATCAGCAGCCGTCTCGCACTGTTCGCCTCAGTATCAGGTCTGGTCCACACAGGGAGACGTCTTGGCTCATGGCCAGCACACACCTCCACTGTATTAGGCCAACAGTTGGAAGTGAATGGGTTTAGATGTTATAGCCGGCCAAACTCTCTCCCTTTGAAACTGCTTTCCAATGCGCACTGCACCCAAAATATGTTTTATTTTTCTGGTCTGACAAAATAGCAAAGACGGGAGCGGCGCCTGATAAGTAGCCCGCGGGGAGAAGCGAGTGATTACTAAGTGGCAATAAACGTGTCATCCGCCGACTTTTTCCTCAGACGACTGACGCACAAAACGGCTTGTTTACATGCGGCAAGGCTTGCATTAAAAACACGGCGCGACTGAGAGCCTCTTTTTTTTCCCGCACGCCCAGAATGAGAAATCAGCCTTCAGTCATGAATAAAACATCCAGCCTATTAAAGCACGCCCCAAATTACCTGATAATTGAACTGCGTTATTGTTATTGTTAATGCATTATTGACGCGGGGCCTCTCAACAGGGTTTCCCAATGGCTTCAGCTGGTGAACGAGATTCAATGATTGTATATTACTGAAGCGACGCACCTGGGATGGTCCACCGCGATGACGTGACAAAAAAAATAAAACAAAAAGGGGCAAAAAACAGGAAATCTGCTGCTACTGTGTTTTATTTTCTCTTAAAAAGGACTTCAAACCTAAAGTAGGACCAACTCAAGGAGGAACAGAGACAAACTGTTGAACTGGGCCTAGTGAACTGAGTGGGGTGTCTTCCTCATTTCTCTTTTGAAATATCATATTAGGGAATTTCATTAAGCCTTTTTTCTTTTAGCAGTAAAGTGTCCGCTAGCTAAGCTAACAGGCAGAAGTGCTCTGCTCTCTGCTTAGTCACATGCTGCTCAATGAGCTTCCAATGTTGGATTAAGACCAGTTAAGAATTTGCAAGAATTTGCTAGATCAAAAGAAGGCTCTAAGTAGAGCTTCAAAATGCTAAAAAAATAAATAAATAATAATAATAATGATAAATAAATAAAAATTCAGCAAACATTGAGTTAAATTGTTGTTGTTGTTGTTGAAAACAACAGTTTAACTGAAATAGGCTGTTCATCAGCTGATCAAAAGTTTAGGACCATAGACCATCCTCCTGGAAGAAATCCTTCGTCAGGTGGGCATTGTGAACTGCAGCATTGTCCTGTTGAAAAACCCAGTCATCAGCACACAGACAGACATGCCCACTGCAACATCTCCATTTCGCCAGCTGCTGTTTGAAGCCCCTGTAGCTCCAAAAGCACCCCAGATCATGATGGTGCCCCCTCCACTGTGCCGCGCAGAGAACATCTCGGGTGGCATCTCCTTGTCATTCCAGTAGCTCTGGAAGCCATCAGGACAATCAAGGTTAAATTTTATTTCACCAGAGAATAAAACTTTTTTCCACCTTTGAATTTCCCATGTCTGGTGCTCCCTTGCAAAGTCCAAACAGGCAATTTTGTGGTGTTGAAGGGTACGTGGGCTTTGGAGATGTTTTTTGTTTTTGAAGCCCTTCCCTCGCAGATTCCGTCTGATGGTTATTGGGCTGCAGTCAGCACCAGCAATGGCCTTAATTTGGGTCGAGGATCGTCCCGTGTCTTGACGGACAGCCATTCGGATCCTCCGGCTCAGCGCCAGTGAAATCTTTTTGGGTCTGCCACTTTTTTGTTCAATAACCCTCAGGATATTTTAAAAAATTCATAATGACTGTCTTACTGTGTCCAACCTCAGCAGTGATGGCACATTGTGAGAGGCCTTACTATGCAGCTCAACAATCCTACCACGTTCAACGACAGTGAGCTTTTTTTTTTTCCTTTATACCATCAGGAGATCTTGACAGAGTGACCACTTGACAGAAAATGACATGGAATCCAATTTTTTTTTTGCACATATTTTGGCTTTTAAAGGCTGTGGTGTGGCCTGAACAACAAACAAAGAACCACCGTAGTTCACTGGCAAGATCAGGAGAGGGAGGGTACCAAAGAGGACTTTAGTGAAAGACGCTGCAATCTAAAATGTGAACAATTGATGTCGCTGTTTCTTCTTAAAAATCTCTAAATATTACACACTGAACCTTTAGAAAATGCTTGTTTACTCCCATCGGCGGGGCCAGTGACTGTCCCATTACTGGCCATACCCCTCACTCACTCACTCACTCACTCACTCACTCACTCACTCACTCATCCTCTCACTTACCTCACCAAAGGCTCAGTGAAGTTTCATGAAATGTGCTAAATTTCCGGCAGCCGCTCAAACTTCCAGCAGGTATCTATGTTTCTTCCAGTCGTGTTGATTCTCCTTGTTCCTCTCTCTCTCTCTCTCTCTCTCTCTCCCTCTCTCTCTCCCTGATCTTTCAGCCGCGGATACGGACAGCACGAGGTGGGTGTGTCTTCCTCACGAGTGTCCACACTGTGTCGTTTGCATGCGCCGCACTCACTTCTTCACTCCTCACTTCCATCGTCATTACAAACACTTGTTTCTTGTCACGGAACAACCTTCACCCGTCGTCGTGTGCTGTGTGTTGCTCACTTTGTTTTTCTTTTTTTTTTTTTGCTTGTTTGGAATCGACACAGCAACAAGTGGCAAAAAAAAAAATCTCAGTTTTGAACCTCAGCATCGTTAGAAAAAGAACATCAGTCGCCGTCAGCATTCTTTTCGTCAGAAACTTTAACCGTGAAAAAAAACGATTCTGTCCTGCGTTTCACTTGTGGCAGACGCAGCAACTCCTCCGACCTGCTCTCCTCCGACCTGAGGTACTCTTTCCGCCCTTCTGTCTCTCTCCTGAATGTTTCCTCTCACAGCATGTGCGTTCAGCTTCAGCGGTTATTTCAGAGTTTAGTGCAATAAAAACCAAATGAAAAGTAGGTTTTTCACCAGCAGAGGAGACGGTTACGCAGACCTGCTGGGTCAACTAACAAAGGTCTTGTCACTTGCCAGGAGTTGTCAATGGAGTCGGGCATCGACCCGGGCCAGGACTACTACACACAGGACTACTACAGCTACGAGCACGGGTTCGTATCCAGACTCACTCAGTCGCTCAACATCACAGCAGCACCAGCAAGGAAACGGAGAGCAGACGTCTCTCCTGACCTTCTGACCTCCAGTGACCCCTACAGACCAACACCATTGCAAATCTGATAAAAACATGTTGTTTTTTTAAGGTGTTCACAGAGGACTGAGCAGTGTGTGTGTGTGTGTGTGTGTGTGTGGCTCACAACAGCTGTTATCCGAGCTCCAGCTGTGTGAGAGCGCACGGTGCGCAGCGTCGGTGATGCTGAAGCGCCGACCACCAGTGACCTGCTGCATTCCTGCCCACTCATCGTGTTTATCTTTTTGAACTCACAAGCTGGAGGAAGATCTGCCAGTGTGTGTGTGTGTGTGTGTGTGTGTGTGTGTGTGTGTCTGTGTGTCTGTGTGTGTGTACGTGCGCGTGCGTGCGCTCATGTTATTCTGCTCCCAGCCTGCCATCTGTGATGCATTGTGTAATTTTTAGAATTTTAGCTGCAGACTCCCGGGAACTTGATTTTATACACCCACACACACTCACAAATACACACACACACACACACACACACACACACACAGACACACACACACTCGCTCGCCCTTTTTATTCTCTCTCACACACACATGCACACACACACACAGACGTACATAAATTCTCTGATGGTGCACACAATCACTCACTCATGCACTCACTCATAAAACGCTCTCTTGCTCATTCGGTCTCTCTCTCTCTCTCTCTCTCTCTCTCTCTCTCTGCGCGCGCGCACACACACAGAAACGCACGTACATACACAGGCTAATTCTCTGCGCCTAGCGCTCTAGCAGCTAATCAACCAGCCAGCCGTGGAAGCAGACAATGGGCCAGATGCTTCTGGCTTCCAGCAACGTCCACAAACTCGTGTCTGACTCTGTCTGAACACCGGAGCAGGAAATCAGACTCTGTGACCCAGTGGGATTCAGACGTCAGTGATGTCATTTGTCTCAGCTGTGAGCGAAAGCTGTTTTGTTTTCATTTTCTCTCTCGCTCTCTCTCTCTGTCTTTCTTCTTTTTCTAAAACTGTGCAAATAAGATCTGGCAGAGCTCAGAGGGCACAGAGAGGAGAGCAAGAGACAGACAGAGAGGTGTGGGACACGCCAGCTCATATCATATCAGTTGATATCATCAACTGTAACCCATAGATTGCTTCGGGGAAGGGGTCGCAAACTTTAGACCTTCCATTTCTACTGGCTCCAATTCGTGAGATCCTTTTTTTTTTTTTTTTTTTTGTTAAGGGAGGGGGGGATTTTCTCCGCTTGTGGAACGGAGCCATCCGCTCTTGGCGCCTCTCTGATGGGATTTTCCGCCGACACTGAAAATAACTTGCGCCGTTTGTCGAGCAGGTTTGATGTTTCCGTCGCGAGAACAAAAAAATTAAATTAAAAAAAAAAAGCCACCGTGGCGAATTTGTGTGTCACCCCCGCAGTCGCAGAGTGCGGCGCTCGGGCGGTGACGCTGCGTTGAACGTTGCATTTTCTGTAGTTTCCCTTCAGCAGCGTCAGCTGCGCCGCTGTGACTCCAGCGAGAATCCCTCCGCGAGCGTGTCGCGCTGCTCCTTAAAGAGACACGTGGACCAGCGCTGCTCAATGAGCCCGCGACCCAGTTCGGCCCAACCACGCACCATTAGGCTGCGGATTGTGAAGCATCACTCAGTTGATTACTGCCCCCTAGTGGAGATGTTCGCGGGGTGAGGCGGAACGGGGTAGAGAGTGTGTGACTTTTTTTATAGGCCGTGTTGGTGTAGAGAACGTGTAGGTTTGAATATTTAGCCCTCTGTTTTTCAGTCTTCCACTCAAACTCTGGGTTTTAGCCTTCTGCTTTGAAAAAATAATTGAGAAAAAATACAGTCAGTGGTGGATTAGCAGTGCCCTTTGTGGCGTCATAAAGTGTTAATAAAGAGTTTTATGAAAAGCGTAGCAGGATAAAGAAGTAAAGTGTGAGCTTTCCTCATTCCTGGGGAGCTCGGTGAAGGTTAGAAGCTCACTGTACTGTTCGAAAACGCTGGTAAAAGCAATTTTTGCACGACCTTTGAGTTTCCCCAAACTGCAGCTCGTCCACACAGGGTTTCAAGAAGCTCTTGATTTACTTTGACTTTCAGTCTGCCGCCAGAGCTCGGAGCTACAAAAGCTTTGAAAAACTGGACCCCGAAGAATTGAAGAATTTACTATTTAAAGAGAATATAATCAGTTGACCACTGCTGTCTTGGTGTAAATTATAGATGTGAAAAATGAAAAAGAAATGACACACGAGACCTTTAAGAATCCAAGCACTAAGTTTTGTTTGGAGGTTTGATGTTAACTTTCTTACCAGCCTGACTTCCTTGTTTCCTCCTCGTCCACACAAACAACACACAACTCATTTACTCAACAATTCCAACAACTTGTCAAACCAGCTGACTAAAAGCAGCGTGGGAACAACTCCGTCAAAAAGCCGAGCCAAAGGACTCGCAGCAGATTTGTGGCTCTAATCACACTGGGACATTGTTTCAAGGAAAATACTTTTTTGACGCACATACACACACACACACACACACACCACCACCACCACCACCACAACCCCAAAGTTTTTTTTATTATTATTTTCCCGAGTTGATTGCTGCAGGGCATGGAGCCCAAGCACTGATACGCAACACAATCTCTTTTGCCTGGTGCAGGCAGCCAGTGCAGCTGCGCTCCCGGCAACGGGCTTCGGCAAAAAGACAAAAGGGTAAAGGAATCGATTCCGGCACCAAATCTCTCCTAGCAACAAAATGTCCCCTTTGTGGTTAAGGCAGCTTTTCTCAGCGAGTCATTAGCAGCTGCTTATCACTGGAGTGAACCGCCGCCTGGGCCTCGTGGCTCCGGATAATCACCAGCCAAATGGTTGTTTGTCCTGGCTGCCTGTTTCTCCGCTGCCCCGGCTGCTGATTGGCCGAAACCGCCGGGTTTTGTAGTTTGCTTTTATCTTATTTATTGCTGTTTGCTCAGTTGCCACCTCTCACCTGTCCAGGTATGAGCTGCCTCAGTACGGCAGCCGCAGGAAGCTGATTTCACCCTCGGGCCTGTACGACGAGTACGGAGAGGTCGTGGTGGATGACGACGGCAGCTACTACTACAGCCCACAGGAGTCTGACGGAGAGGTAAAGAAAACCAAAAGCTTTTTCACTGGTGGCTTGGAGACTGATGGTGTGCCAGCAGAGCTTCCACCACCAATTTTGGGCCCTATGACTAAAAGTCTGTTTTGGCCTCTCTCCCATACAGAGCGTATTAATAACGGCAGCCAGATGTGTAGGGACCAAAAGTAGGGACGGTATTTTTATTTGAACTGTAAGAGACCTGCTTACTTTTAACTTTTAAGCATTTTTTAAGTCTCCATACTTTTTTATCCTCAACCTTGCGTTTTTATAAAATAAAAAACTCTACATATGCGTATTTAACCCTTTGTTTGCAACTTCCTGCAAAAAAAAAAAAGTGCTGGATTTTAGTGTCACACTGCGCGTACTGACGCTTTGTTGAATCTTCCACGTGTTTTGTAAGAGGTCTGAGAGGGCGGAGCCAACACGTTGCAGGAAATGTTATGTCTAACTTTAGAAAACGGTAGCTGTGACTTATCAATGCCCTTTGTGACATCACAGAGTGCCAACTGGAAAGTGGTGCGAGCAAAAACAATCAAAGCTTTGACTTCTCTCTGGAGAGATCACCAACAGACATGCTGTAAAATCTACTGCTAGAAAACGTTGGTAAAGGAAATTCTGCAAGATTTGGGACCTTTAATTTTCCTTAAGTTGTCCCTCATTTGTGCTACATTTACATTTTGATCAGCTTTGCAGACACAATAATACCATTGGAGTCAGTGGCCTGAAACTAATGAAGGACTCAGTAGGAGCCCGAACACCTACAGGGATAATAATGCTTTGAAGAAAAAAACTAGTAGTCACATCTTCTTTGCTTTGTTGCAAACTTTTTCTCGGCTTGAAACCTGGTAAACAACCAAACACCTTGTTGGTACCTCATCATTTCTCACCAAAGGCTGTTTTTTTTTTTTTAACCTTATGAGCCAGCACAACTTGATCTTTTCATCTAACGCTCTGCTAAAAGGGTAAACCTGTGTGTTTCCTTGAGGCAGTTTTTTTTTTTTTTAATCAAGCCTGAAAAAGTAAAAATGTGAAGTTTCCCTCTTGGAAGAATCGAATTGGAATTATATTTCCGCTGACATTTTTCTTCTCACGCTTGTCCACATCACACGTCCTCCTTCACTTTTTTTTTTTTTTTGCTTGTGTCATTAAAACGATGCTGTTGTGACAACAGGTGAGGAGAAAGCTTCCAGGTGTTAGAGTAGCCCCGCGTCCAGTTCCACCATCTCCAGGGCCATCGGGAGGCGCAACATCCCGGAGCGACGCCAGACGACCCGCGGTTCCCCGGGCCCAGGGGCCGGGGAGCGTGGCCAAAGGGGGCGTGGCCCGAGTGGCCGCGCTGCTGCTGTCCTCCGGGGGCAGAACATCCGGACAGCCTCCTGCCTTCCACCTGCCCTGGAGCAAAGCCAGAGTGAGGCCGGCGCAGGAGGGCGAGGGACTGGGGCGGAGCGCAACAGAGGAGGGAAAAGCAGGAATAGGATTTCAGTATTCGGGAGCGAGTGAAAGAAGAAATGAGGCCGAAGTGGCAGGAAGAGGAAGGACGAGCAGGGAAGGAAGCGCGGCCGATGGCGCGGCAAAATTTGCTTTTGAAGGAGGGGCGCCGGAGCGCCGGGCCCAGATTCCCGCTGTGCCCTCAGGCTCTGCCCACTTCCCCGGCCTGGGTGGCGGCCTGGGTGCTGGCCTGGGTGGCGGCCTGGGTAGAGGCCTGGGCAGGGAAGTGGGCGGCGGCCTGGGCAGGGAAGTGGGCAGCGGCCTGGGTGGAGGCCCTGGTGGCGTCCTTGGTGGTAGTCTGGGCGGAGACCTATACATTGATGGCAGTTACTTGAAGACGTTGGCTGAGTCCAGCGAGGCCTTGGCTCTTCTCTCCCTGGCCAGGAGGATCCAGGTGGTGGACGAGCAGCGGCAGGGTGACTGGAAGGGTTGGAGGAGGGGAGAGGAAGGTGGTGGCAGCGCGGGGGATCCGAGTGTCTCTACAGCCGTGTCTGAGAGGGAGGATCAGTGGAGGAGGTGGAGGAGGAAGAGAAGGGCAAGACTTCCTGACAGAGACTCCGAATCAGGAAGTGGCAGCGGAGAGTCCAGCCCAGTCTCGGCCGAGCACGATAAATCTGAAGCGGAGACGGAAAAGAGCCAGTCGGACTCTGGGACGGAAGTGGAGACAGGAAGCCAGAGCAGGTCAGAGTCAGAGGAAGAGGAGGGCAATCATGGGAGCGAGCAGAGAAGCAGCAGTGCAAATGTGGAGGTGGTAGCGGTGAGTTCCAGAACATCAAGCACCACTCACTTCAGTTCTTCAAGCAGAACTGAGGAAGATGAAGTAGAGGAGGCAAAAAGTTCAGTGTCGGGGAAGAAGACAAAGAGCATCGGAGACTCCAGCAGCGACCAATCCGACGCCAGTTCAGGCCTGACGGATGTCTCAGACAACTTGTCGCCAATCCTGGAGGACACCGAGGAGGAGGAGGAGGAGGAGGAGGAGGAGAGGAGCAGCAGCCCTAGCGAGGATGAGGAAGAGGGACATTTGGAAAATGAGTCGGCTGATTGAAATGCAGATGAGGCCTGAGTTAAACCTCCTCCTCCGCCTCCTCCTTCTCCCCCTCCACCCACTTCCCAAAGAAAAAATTCCTCCTCACTCAGTAAGACCTGGCTGGAAGTGTGTGGAGTGCTTGTGGCTCATTACCTACGTGGACTTCCACACTCTGATCTGCCTCTATTTGCTGTGTTTGCCGTGATTTACATTAGGCGGAGTTGAAATCACCTTCTCTCCACCCCTACTCCGAGCTTCCCAGCCCAACCGCCTCCCTTCACCCCCCCCCCCCTTCCCTTCCTCTCCACTCTCCTCTTTCCTACCTTCATCATCCTTCTTCCATCCCTTCCAATCTGGCCTCGGTTTTCTTTCTTTTTTTTCTCCCTGGACGGTTTGTTTCCTCAAATTTTTCTCCTGAGCTGATGTGCCATCCTCTGGTATCGCGGCTGAAGCTTCCTCTGTGTCAGCTGATGTCTGATCACAGGCTCTCCGCTCTGCTCTCCCCATCTTCCCAAATGTGTTTCCTGCTGGCTGGAGAGTTTCCTTCTTTTTGACACCTTGTTTTCACGACTTTCCTTCCGACAGATCGGGAGAACCAGGGCTATGCTCCGTCACAGCACCGGTTTCCTCCCTCTGAAGTGTGTCTTTGTGTTTGCGTTTACAGCAGATCATTTCACAGTAACATACATTCGCTCTGATTCTCCATCAGGTCTGAATGGATTTGTGAAATCATTCTGACGATGACGCTTTCAGATTATTTTTTTTTATGCTAGTTGAGTCACTTCGGGACAACTTGCTGTTTCCTGTCAGTGCCAGAGGCAGCACCAGACACGTTGTGATGCTACAACATCCCGCTTTCTAAAATATTGCCAAGTTTGTCATAAATCTGGTGAAACTGCAGCGTTCAGCTAATTTCGTTAGCAATAGTTATGCTAGCAGATGCGTTTCTTGACCACGGCCTTCTTCTGTGGTTTTTAAGTGCCAACTGAGCTGGTTTTAGATTATGGCTCGGGTAAAATATGTGACAAAATTCCAGATTTTAAATCTTGGCCATCCACTCGCATTGCAAGGGTAACAGGCTTTTTGTCTTTTGGTCTGAAAAAGCTTTTTTTTTTTCTTTTTTTTTTTTCAGACTAAAAGCTAAATGAATTAAGAAACTTAATAAACTCATCTCAAACTGAAACAAAAAGAAAGAAAATAGAAGTTAAATGAATAGTTTTTCAACGTATCGAAATAGTTCTTCAGCTACCCTGTCTTTTCTTTCAGGCTGGCAACAGGAAACGTAGGATCAAGCTGGTGGTGGACCGGGAGTACGAGAGCAGCTCCACGGGAGAGGACAGCGTGTCGGAGAGCCAACGCAGCCGCTTGCCGGCCGCCGTCAACAGCCACGCCAACGTCAACGGCAGCGTGTACGTGGCCCAGAACGGCTCCATCATGCGGACGCGGCGCTCGGCCAACACCACCACCGCCGCCGCTCCCGCGCAAACGCACCCGACAATCAGCAACAACAACCTCAAGTTCCCTTCCCCCGTCTTCAGCTCCCGGCTTGCCAAGCACTTTAAAAAACTGGACAAGCTGGCCGCCACGCTGGAGGAGCGGGTCCCTCTGAACAGCCCCAGAGCCGAGGGCGGCTGCAACACTCTGCGCACCTTCCAGAGTTTGCGGGCGACTTCCTCCTCCTCGGCCGCCGCCACCGCCACCGCCGCCTCCTCTTTCACTCACACGGACAATAATAAGACGCCGAACGGTGGCGACGGGGCTCGACAGTCCAGCGTTTCTCTGGGCTCGAGCAGCAGCGCCGGCGGCGGCAGCGAGGCTGCGGCGTCCAAGTCCAAACTGCAGGCAGCGGTGGCGGGCGGAGCCACAGCAGACAGAGGCGAAGTGGCGCAGAGTGGCGAGAGAGAGTCGAGGGTGGACGGCGAGGATGACGACGACGAAGGACTGGTGATGAGGGCGCCGCTGGAGTGTCCCAGCGACAGGACGCAGTCCGACGAGGAGGAGCTGTGGATGGGCCCGTGGAACAGCCGCCACATACCCATGACCAAACTCTGATTCCCCCACCCTGCAGGGCGTGGAACTGACGGCGGCGCCTCCATCCACTTCAGCTCGCTTCGACTCAGTGTGTGACATTTGCAGGGATTCATTGGGAATGTACGCGAGTGTGTTTTCAGTTAAAGGTCCCATGTTGAACAAAATATCTGCACAGCCTGTAAAACGCCCAGGAAATGAGAAAGCTTCATCCTTTACCCCTCTCGCCTGCTCCACTTTGCAGAAAGTGAGCGCGAACCGATGGAAATGGGCCCTTTGTGATGTCGCAAAGGGTACCGGTGGCATCTCCTTTTCAGACCGCCTTGTTTTTGCCTCCTTAACAAAGCAGAGTTAAAACTGTGTATTTTTTTTTTTTTTTTTGCAGTATGCTGTAAACAGAGGGATAATTATTCTGAAAATCTATAGTTTTTTTAGGATAAATAATTATGCAAAGCAGCTCCAGTGAGATATAATATATCTTTAAAAATGGATTTGCTATAATTTGATATTCTCAAAATTGATGGATTATGGGGCCTCTAAAATGTGAACTGTATTGTTTTTATCTATTCATAATTTGCATTCACACATAAGGAGCGTCTCCACTTTATGCCATACATATCCAGTGTAGCCCAGAGTGTGGATCTGCCCAGGGCTTATGTAATTTTACTCTGACTGCTATGAGAGAGACGTGGGTTCTTCTGGGAGTTCAGAAAAGAGGAATTAACATCAGAGTGGCCTTCAGCAAAGAAAAATGTTTGCAGAGTGACACTGAAGTCACCCCCACCGCTTCTCATTTCATAGCCGATGTGCTCCAAGCGTGAGTACATCTCCTTACAAATATAGATGATTTGAAATCTTGCACACTGGGCCTTTAAACTGAGAGATAATTACACAAATTTGAGAAACTACATCCAATTGTTTTGGGAATTTGTTCCTGAGTGTGTGGTTAATACTGCTAGGTGTTAACTGTTAGAGCTTGACCCGTCACTCAGCTCATCTCAGAGCTGCAACAGCTTTGAAAAACTGGACCTAGAGGGGAGAAGGAGGTTCTATTTCTACTTCTCCCAGAGAAGCCAAACAGAAGCCAGAGTGTACGAACCCTGCTGTCTCTGCGCAGAACTGCACTTTTTGTTTTGCTCGGCGTCGTCGCCACCAGTGACTCATCTCAAATTTTGGCCGCCATTTTGGATCGGCGGGTTGTTTGCACTTGCCTTTTTACCCCTGTCAAGTCGCTCAGCATAACCAATCCAAAAAATAAAGGACTCTCATCCACTGACGCGTTGAGTTTGGCTGACCTGCTGCTGTGTTTCACGCCTCCGTGCCGGGATGTTCATCGAGTCAGACGTCTGAGAAGATAAGCATTTAATACCGTGGCCTTGGGAATACGTCAGACCCCCCCCCCCCCCCCGCCCCCCCATTTTTTCCCCAATTGGGTGAAGTATCGTTCAAATGTCGTTCAAATGTTGGCTGAATTAGCAGCTTGTGAGCTTCGTTTGGCTTAAAAAGGGAGGGTGAGAATCTTGCTTATCCTCCTCAAAAGCTAATTGCCACGTTTCTGAATAAGGTAATAATGTAATTTTTAGACTCAATGGTGGCAGAATGCTGGTGTTTATCACTGTTTCTCCTCCTAAATTACATCAACAGGCCAACACCCAGCGACATATTCAACAAATGGTGAAATCCTAAACACCTCCTTATCCAACAGACTCCTTTTTAGGAAGAAATTAAGAGAGTTTATATTGCAAAAAAATGTTGAAAAAATTTATTATTATTTATTATTTTCACTGTACCCAGATGTTTTCTTTTGACATATAGTTCTCATGAGAATGACTCCACACTCCGCTGACAAGTTCTTCACTTGCACAGAACAAGCTGTAAGTTGTTGTTGCATCGTCAATAAAGAAGCTTTTTTGGTGTGTTTGCTGTGCTTTGCACTTCAAAGCGTCGTGAAGAAGAAGAATTGATTCCAAAATCTCTGTCCGAAGAGTCAAAAGATACTGCAGGCTTGTTGGTAGCCTTCAGTCCATGCAGGCGCCAGAAGCTTCACCTCACTTGCAGCTTTTCCAGCATTTTCTTCCTCAAGGCCAATGTTTTTATGTCTTTCGCCATTGATGGTCTTCAGACTGTGGAGGTGCTTCTCATTTGGACTCACGCCTCCGGGCCCCGGGAGATCCAATTAACTGAGCACATGGATCATTCCCTCTCGACAAAGTTCATCACGATAAAGCTGGGGAGGATTTTGAACCCACGTCTCACCGAGTTTCTCTCCAAGTCTGGGAGAAGCTGGACCATTAAGTCGCTACATTTTTAAAACTCTCACTTTTAATTTGATGACTGCATAATTTTGCATTAAGGGAACCAGCGGAGGGTGCTGTGCAGGTTGGTGATATTTGATCTAAGTGCCTCTTGCTCTCCAGATAATTAAGCCGCTCTGCCGGGGAGTCATATTTTAAACAGTTTCAGCAAGCAAGGACGCGTCTCGGCCACCATTATTGATTCAACTAAATGAGCCGATAATCTCTTTTGTGCTTTATGGCCGGAGACGATCGGCTGTGTTTAGCGTGCTAATCTTCCACACAGACAGGGAATATTTGATCACCGGCTTAAAATTAGGTAGAGAGAGGAGTCAATTTCTGCCAAAGGTACCATTGTTTACCTTATCATGGTAGGTAATGTTTGATGAAACTCTGAGCAATGCATTTATTATACTTGCTGCAGTTGTTTGGAGAGAAAGGACAAAAAAGAGAATTCAGAATTAAAAAAAAAAAAAAAAGCAGGAAGAGTTTATTGACAAAAGAAATTACAGAATTAAATGGGGGTCAGCATCAGTATCACAGCAATTTGAAATGAATGAAAAGAACCACAATACATAATTTGCACGAGTACCTGGTGGTAGACTACCACCTAGTGGGAAAACATACAAACTGAGGGGAGCCCAACCGAGTAGGTACTAATGGAAAGCACCATAAATGGGTTGTGTCTTCTGTGAGCAGGCATCCTTTGCATGTGTACCACTACCTTCTGCTCATATTGATGAGGGGAAAAAAACTTTAAAGGGGTGGTAAATATTGTGTATGCTGTATAAAAAAAATAGTAATGAAATTTTCGTATAAAAAAAATCAGCCAATTAACCGAGCTCACATTCTCTTTCAGCACCTTTTTCTGAACTTTTTACGAAACAAAAAGCCAAGACAAGCTGACGTTGTCGTGGCGCCCCCTGCTGCTGGTACGTGTGAATTGTGAGCAGGGGGATTTTGAATCACGCCACTTGGACGGTGGCGTCCACAATATTCAATGAAAACACGATGATTTTTATTTATTTTTTTATTTTAATTTTAATTAACTCGAAGTTAACTATGGGATACAATAGTGCAACGTTTACTTGATTAATTAACTATTAAATATGTTGGTCAGCAGACACAGCTGTTTACACAACTTAATTCATTATAACGCGATATTACAAGGGAGTGAATATTGTCTTGTATTTAGTATTTCACAGTCCAAATATAATGAGACAAAGTTGTAAGTGTGTGAGAAAATAGTGCCAGTTTAATTAGATTACATTCAACATTTGTTTTTGTTTTGTTTTTGTTTGTTTTTTCCCCAATGAAACGAGCAGCCGTCCTGTTGACGGCCCACTGCCATACTGTCAATCATCTGATTGGCAATGAGGTTTAGTCACATGACTGAGGAATCCAGGAAGTGTTTTGGTCCTCACAAGGCGGAAGCGGACAGATTTTTCAGGACCAGAACAGTTTTCTGTAGAAAACACTGTTGGCGAGAATCAACACGGTCGTCTCTCGCTGTCTGTCAGACGGTTTTAACATCGCCTTTGTTGTCGGTAAGAAGGCCGAAGTGTCACTTGTTCTCCTTTGTTGTGTCTCTTTACTGTCTCTCGCTGCTTAGCTTAGCTTAGCACTGCTAACTCGTCTCTGCGTCGCCTTGTCACAGCTGAGTGTTAGCCGCTGCGCTGCTAACTGACTCGCAGCTCTTTTTGCTTTTTATCACTCCACGGTCAAAGTTAAACACAACGAGTTCAGCCGGTTTTATGGCGCGTTTCACGAAGGATCTCACTGCGCCCGTCTACGGTTTTCGAGAGCTTTCTTTAGCTAACATTTCGTGATGGGAAAGATTGCAGGTAAACGTAAGAGGGACTGGTTGTCAAGACAGTTCTCGTACGAGAATCACTTTGTGTCCACTCAGGGTTGTGTGGAGACGTTAAAATCATAATTAATAATCTTGTTGACGAATTGGTAAAAATAATAATAATAATAATAATAATAATAATAATAATAATAATAATAATAATGTGTAATCGCTCTAAATCATTGTTTATGAATTAACAACGTCCCTAATCCCATTTGGCCATAAAAGTAAACAATAAGAAAATATAGAAAACATGTTTTGTGTTCTAATAAAACAGTTACTAATGTCACTCCCTAGTTGCATATAAAAAATGAGCGCTGGTCGTCTGTGTTCTAATCCATCATCTAATTCTGACTCCATCATTTCCATAGGAATTGCCTTTTGGATTTAGACTACCAGGAGCAGTCCAGAGCCACCAGTGGCCGGTGCACCACATCGTACCTGTAGTCTCAGCTCGTTGTCAGGCCGTCCCAACTGCCCCTGTCTGTGTCTGTCAATGGCTGGCCGCGGTGGAGGAGCAACTAGGCCTAATGGCGCCACGGTAGCCAACAAAATCTGCCAGTTCAAACTGGTGCTGCTGGGGGAGTCGGCGGTGGGCAAGTCCAGCCTGGTGCTGCGCTTCGTCAAAGGCCAGTTTCATGAGTTCCAAGAGAGCACCATCGGAGGTGAGCATTTCCTCACTTGTTTTATTGTAAACGTTTTCTTGATTAAAACAATTACAAAGGGTTCTACTTCTATACATGCATGTTTTTAGTTCAGTTCACTTTTAAAAATAGCTATCCAGAATGACACAACATGATAAGTAAGAAGGAATTCATTTGTGTGCAGTGTGCCTTCTGTTTACACAGCATTGAAAGCAAAATTATTCAAAAATGAGAACACGGGCTGCCATACAGGATATTTGCGACCACGCTTGGCAAGTTTGACACATATGATGATGATAATAATAATAATAATAATAATAATAATAATAATAATAATAATAATAATAATTTTGATTTATATAGAGCTTTTCATAACCCAAAGACGCTTACATAAGAGGGGGCAAGGGGGGCAAAACATACATAACAGACAGGGCATACAGGTGTACACACGTTAGTGATAGTGTTTTGTTTTGTGTTGCCTCATGCGCACATTCCTAAATCCACACCTGCGCCATTTTGACAGCCCTCGAAACAAAACCAAAAGAAACGACGACTGTGATCTTTCATGCGTGAAATGTTTGCCTCATGGATCTTTGTTGTTGCTGCTTTTCTCAGCCGCCTTCCTCACTCAGACCATCTGTCTGGATGACACCACGGTAAAGTTTGAGATCTGGGACACGGCCGGCCAGGAGCGCTACCACAGCCTGGCTCCCATGTACTACCGGGGAGCCCAGGCGGCCATTGTGGTGTACGACATCACCAACACAGTAGGTTCCCCCTGCCGGGAGAGATGCACCCGTTTCTATTGGCATGTTCACAAGTTGCTGCTCAAGCAGTTTTGTCGTTAATGCAGCCTTTGGTTGTTGTTGTTCTTTTTTTTTTTTTTTTTTGCTTTTTTTCTGGTTTTTGTTTGTTTTTAATTGCAGTGTGTTCACCAGGTTGTTACCATATTTTGAATTTGGCCATTGTTTGATTAGGACACGTTTGTGCGGGCTAAAAACTGGGTGAAGGAGCTGCAGAGACAAGCCAGCCCCAACATTGTGATCGCTCTGGCGGGAAACAAGGCCGACATTGCAAACAAGAGAGCAGTGGAGCTGCAGGTACCAAACTCAACGAAAGCTTCGCCTGCAGTGGCAACGATGGCAGGCATCCTAAACGCATGGTGTCGGGAAGCCGCTGTATGATAGTAAATGCCTGGTTTTATTTGACGTGCTGGCAGGAGGCGCAGGCGTACGCTGACGACAACAGTCTACTCTTCATGGAGACCTCGGCCAAGACCGCAATGAATGTCAACGAGATTTTCATGGCTATTGGTAAGTAGTGTGTGTGTGTGTGTGTGTGTGTGTGTGTGTGTGTGTGTGTGTGTGTGTGTGTGTGTGTGTGTGTGTGTGTGTGTGTGTGTGTGTGAGATTCTGTTGAGCCAGCTACACACACACACACACAGAAACATAACTGCGCTCAAATTAATTCTAATTCTCATTTTGACAACCTAATGCCTGACAAAGCTGGTTTAGCCTCAGTTGAAGAGGCCCATGTGGAGTTTGGAATTTTAATTTTACAAAGCGAGAAGCGAGGAGGTAATGAACAAAACAGAATGAAACCTTTTGACTCACCAGCCTCGACTGCACTCGGCTCCATTTTTGATAATTTTCCATAACAGTTGAGTACCACCTCTCATTATGTTCCGGTACCATATCCATATCACGGTAATCATTATCAGTCAATTTCTTGACAGAGTTTTCATGTCTGCTTGTGTCTGCTGCCGTGAGCAGCCATCCGCTCAGAGACCGAATAGACTGAATGCTTGTGCGTCGCTTTGTCTCGCTCAGTGTTTCTCAACCGGTGGAGACTCAGGACCAACATTGTTTTCTTTGCCATGAAATTTACTTCACAGCACTCGCAGCACACAATTCACTTCACAAAAATATATTAAAATCCCCCTTTTTGGGGCACTGCGCTCGAAGCCAGTGCCCAATCAAAACATTTTGGGTTGTGACCCACCAGTTGAGAGACACTGGTCTAGCAAGCACAGAAACCTCTGAACCTGGTCATTGTGACCATGGCACTGATTCACTAAAAACGTTCAGTCGCTCAGTCAGGTTGTTTGAAAATAAAATAAAAAATAAAGATTTTTGTGAAGAAGTCGCTCTCACGAATCATCCTGCGTCATCGCTCCCTGTCCAATCAGTGACCTGCACTCTGTTAAAGTCACATTTTCGACTTGGCTTGCATGGAACCTCAGCCGAGCGGGTTCTCGAATAGCCCATGGAAAACCTCCATCATTTTATTTTACTCTCACCTCCATTTTGCGCCTCCTCTACCTTGCTGTGTCGTTCACCATATGATCCCGCCCTCGCAGCCAAGAAGCTACCGAAGAACGACCCTCAGGGCGGAGCGGGACCCGGTGGGCGGACCAGGACGGGGGTGGATCTACAGGAAACGGCTCCGCAGGGCCGCAGCGGCCAGTGCTGCAGCGGGGGGAACTAACCAGCGGCCCAGAGCACCAACTTAGTGAGCCCCGAACACCGTTTTAAGGACAGAACGTAGCTTCAACCCAGAGAGGCAGGAGAGGGCAGAGCCACTCGCCACCCCTGCTCTTAAACTGAGATTACAGATGAGATTATCTGGGTCGGCTTTGGTTTAAAGAACTTTTTGTTTCTCTTTTTTGATTTCCAAAACGAATCATAAGCTAGAGGGACCAACCAGGATCCCTCACTACTTCTCTTCTGTCTTCCCCCCCTTCCCCCCCTTCCACCCCTTCCACCCCTACCCACTCCCCCCCAGTGTCTATCTACCTCCCTGCTCATCTTCAGCTTCTGTCTCAGTTGATTGAATTCTGTCTTAAGTAGTTTGTCAAAGGGTGATGCTAATGTTTGTCATTCTTCTGTGTGTGTGTGTGTGTGTGTGTGTGTGTGTGTGTGTGTGTGTGTGTGTGTGTGTGTGTGTGTGTGTGTGTGTGTGTGTGTGTGTGTGTGTGTGTGTGTGTGTGTGGACGAACATACATGCATGTACAGTATACTGGCAGTTTGTTTTTTTTCTTCCTTGGTCTTTACTCATTCTCTGCATCGATGGTTTTGAGGAAGACAAAAGTGCAACTGTCAGTGCTAAAAACTGGCCAGACGACATCATTCGCTCTCTGTGTCCTCTTGCAATTGAGAATGCAGCGGTCTCGCTCTTCCGAAGGGACGCCGGACGTGACACAGTTACGAAGAAAACTCTAGACTATGTTCATCGCAGGCTGGTCATGATCTGATGAGCTGCACATCTCCAGATGTTTTTCGAGCTGACCAACAAACGCAGTCGTCCGCATCCACTGTGTGTTGACACCTGTGACGCCAGAGAGTTATTATTAGCCTTTTGTTCCCCCATTTTTTAAGAAATGTGAAAATATCTTGTGAATACAAAAAAAATAATAAATATCATGCAAGATTCTGTTTCTGTTGAGTTGTCTTGCGCTGTGCAGTGGGAGAGGAACGTTTGTGCCCTGTGAGGGTTCGAGTCGGTTCGAAAGCATTGAAATGAACTGTACAGTGTCAGCAGTTGATTTTCTATCAGTCAGCCACAATAGAACTGCTCAAATGTAGTGTTAGGTGGTAAATTACTCACAACACACAAACACACTAAACTTATGTCAGTAATTTATTTTCATTTTTAGTCACTAAATGTAATTGATTTGCTTACTCTTTAAATGATAGTTTTGATGGATCAGGCTTCACTTCAAATAGGGTTGTTGTTTTTTTTTTAGTTAACAAGTTTAAATTGGAAATATAGAATTAACCTGTTTCAAAACAACCCACAACAATATTAGAACATTATTTTCTGCCACTTTTGTTGCACTTCATGGGAAGAAATAGCACTGATATTTACAGAATATTAGACTGCAAATGGGAGCAACAAGTATGGGTAAAAACTCTGCCTTTTATTGTAATTACTGTGAGGGGGGAAAAGTGGCATGAATGAAATTGAATGATTTGTAAAAAAAAAAAAAAAAATACAATAATAGGTTACATTCTTCCTGACAAATCTTCGTCTTAGCGGAAAATATACATATTTTTAGTTTACCATTTTCTATTCCCTGCAATGTGGAGCAGTACGTGAATGTTCAAGTTCCATTTATATTTTAGCTGTCTAATGGAAACAATAACTGATCAAGATAAAGGCTTAAAAAGCGCAATTACTCCTGCGGTTAATATTTATTTCTAATTTCTAAGGTTTAATCTTTTTTTTGTTTTTGTTCTGTCTTTTGTAATGCCTCGCTTAACCAGCAGATGGTAGCATTATATTTGATTACAGATTCATAAGAGCCCGGACACAAAGGGGTCCCTCCGGTTTCTGTGTGCCCAGATTTACATAAAAGCAGACTGGCCCCGCGTCCAGTAATTATCTGGAGAATCTCTGCATACCATTTCCATTTTGCTCCTCTGTAAATGTGTAAAGTGCAACATGTGCATAAACCACGCAAAAAGCCATTACCGCTTAAGTGTGTGTGTGTGTGTGTGTGTGTGTCACCTGATTATTCTATATCTCCGTGTTGGAGCTGCGAGCTCTTGTGGGTTAATGCAGCACTTCACTCTGTGTTGATGAACGAAGCCTTCCACCGCAGGTGCATTAAGCTTTTAAGGCTTCAAGTCACATTGTTGGAGCAAAACATATGCAAGATTAATTGACGACTGAGAAATGCAGCGTCGCGTTTGATTGAATTGAATGCGCGGATACAGTGCGCACTCTGCGAGCGGCTGGGTTTTTGTGCGCAAAAGCTAAAATAAGTGCAATCCTGTGAGATAAAAACCAATCATTAAAGCCTCCCTTTGTGAAGGTTGTTGTGTTACTGCTGGGACCATTTAACTGCTGTCAATCAATTTTATGGCTCCCCCAACCTGCATTTGGTTTAGAAGTTATTTGTATTGTTCGAATTGTGAAAACACTAATTTGACCGATGACTTTTATATATATATATATATATATATATATATATATATATATATATATATGTATATATATATATATATATATATATATATATATATATATATATATATGTATATATACATATGTATATATATATATATATATATATATATATATGTATATATATTTTTTTTTATTATTATTATTTATTTTTTTAATAATTTTGGATGAGGAACGTCACCACTTTAAAAATATATATATATAAATAAAGAAAAAACTAACGGTAGTATAGCCACATTCTAGATAATTTTTATTATTGTTATTATTGTTATTATGGACTTTAAGTCTGTCTTTTTTTTTTTTTATCGAGATTTGAACCCACTTTTAGAAGCATGTGAACGCTCTCTCGCCTCAGTGAACAGCAGCGCCTCTGCCAGAAGCAGGCGGCCGCTCTGCTCGCAGTAAATGATTTCTCATTTGCTGAGCTGCCAGTCAAAGGACAAAAAAAATAAAATAAAAAATAAATCCGCACTTGGCATTCGTGAATCATAATGTTCTAAAAGCTGCGCTAGACTTCTTTTTTTCTCTCTCTCTCTCTCTGAAGGGAAGAGGTCCAGTTTGCAGGAAGAGGGAAGGCTCCCCTGAAAATGAATGAAGCCGCAGAGATGTTTCCTATTTTCCTTTTTCATTTTCTCACTAGAAGTGAAACGGTTTCAGCGGCCTCGCTTTGAAAGCAGCCACTACCAGATGTATTTATTTTTTTGAATTTATAATAATTATATGTGTATACATATATATATGTGTATATATATATATATATATATATATTTATATACATATATATATATATATATATATATACATAGAGAGAGAGAGAGAGAGAGAGAGAGAGAGAGAGAGAGAGAGAGAGAGAGAGATTTTTTTTTTAATTCTAACAATGTGTTTTCTGATTTTGAGAGAGAAACCACAAAACAAACAGACGCGCTTCCGACGGATTTCCATCCATCCATCCATCCATCCATCCATGTGTACGGTAAAGAGAGGAATGTCATTCAATCCCAAGGGCAGAGGGGGCACGCGGGCTATCTGGACTGCATGCTGCACTCGTGCTGATAAGGCGCGCGATGCGCCGCAATAATTGGCCGCTTATCTAAAATGAAACATCTAAATGTCTAAATGTGCTGCGGCCAGATAAGGCGCCGCACCGCCGGCGGCGCTGCATGCGGCTGCAGCTGCGGCGCGACGAGCGTTTTGTTTAAAGGTTGCTGATTCCTTCCTTTTCCGAAATGCGTGGTGTTGTTGTTGTTGTTGTTTTTTTGTTTTTTTTTTCTTGTCACCCGTTTGCATTATGTTGCTTTGCATCGAATGAACATTAGTGCCGGCTCAATATGCATCTGCGCTCATTGATCAGAGTCTAGCAAAGTAATCTTGTATGTTTCTTATCTATCGCAGGGATCTGTTGGTTGCTCGTGCAGGTTGAGGTTGGTTGGTTGCTTTTATTTTATTTAAGCAAAAACAACAGTGCCTCTCTCAATCTGAGTGAACTGAGCTTGAATGACACTGACCCCTGCACTGTGAAATCGCACTGACATCAATTCTCATCAGCCACTGATCTGAGGCCCCCTCTCCCCCCTCCTCCACCGCCGCTCCTGCTCATTTGCTCTGCCTTGGAAGTAATAATGCTATTTATTAAACCCTGGCCCCCCCTCACTCTGAAATGCCCACGCATTTATTTATTTTTTTTTTAGGTTTGGCCACTGCTTTGGTGTCAAGCAGGAGTGAAGTAATGCATTGCAAATGAGCGCCTGGGACACGGGCGAAATTTGCATTTATTTATTTATTTATTTATTTATTTATTTTATTCCACGCACAATTTTCTCTAAAAAATTTTTAAATATCATCTTTCATTTATGCGTGAGAATACAAGTATGTATTATGTTTGTACTGTGGTGTACTTTTAAAGAGCAAAGATAGGTGGCGTTAGAGTTCCAGCCGTGTCCTATGGTGTCCCCCAGGGGACAAATCACTTGAGACTTTTTTTCTCGAGAAAGGCTCTTTTTGCTCTTTTTATTTAAGAATATAACTGCTGGGACGAAGTGTTGCATGTGCAGAAAGAAAAATTCTCAGTTTTTACAGATTGGATTTTTAACACATTTGAATCAAATGAGAATTACTGGATTTTCCTTTAATTGGTGAAAAAAGATCAGAGTCATTTAATGTTTTTCCCGCGGCTGTTCGTGCAGACGACTTCATATCACAATTGAGTCAGTCAGTGAATGTGTCACTGACTTCTCTCTTATTGTCTGACACTACGCATTTCAGCGACTCGGGAGCTTTTTTTTATCTTTTTTTTTTTTTTTCTTTAAATAAATGAACCATTCTTATTCAAATGCCTTGAGAATCAGTCTTTGAAGTCAAAAAGACAAAGTGAACACTTAACAAAAAAGAAAAAAGAAAATGCTGGCCGAGTGGAAAAAGGTTAAATTAGAAATGCACAGAGACCGCAACCAGAGAGATTAAAAAAGAAGAAGAAGAAGAAGAAGAAGAAGAAGAAGAAGAAGAAGAAGAAGAAATGTGTGCCTTTAAGCACTCAAGATGACAAAGTCGAATCGAGTGGCAGTAAAAAAAAAAAAAAAAACTAAAGGACATGATTTCGGGTGCTCGTTGATTGGACTCAAGTTTGTTGAACACAGAACTGCCAGATACACCCGTAACTCCTCAGCCACCACAACAGCAGGAGGTTGAGCCACCGTGTTTGAGCAAAACACATTTTATTAAATTAATTCAAATGTGAAATTTATCTGCCGTCTGAATAAAATGGAAACTGTCAGAAAAAAAAACTTGAAAGAAGCCTCTGGAACGTAACTAACCCTTCACTTATCCCCTCCCTTAAAGGCCCAGTGTGTAATAATGAGCTTGATTTATGATTTTTAGATTGGTAAAATCTTAACATACTGCCCGTCAATCAGTGTACAATCACAGTACAATAAAAGTCATTTGTTTTTCCTACCCTTCGAACATTTCTCATATATATATATATATATATATATATATATATATATATATATATATATATATATATGTATATATATATATATATATATATATATATATATGTATATATATATATATATATGTGTGTGTACATATATATATATGTGTGTGTGTGTGTGTGTGTGTGTAAAAGAGGTATCCAAGTTCGGGTGCGCAGGCCACCGTAGCTCACTGACAAGCTCAGGAGGGGGAGGGACAGTGAAAGACACTGCAATCTAAAATCTAAACACTTGATGTCGCTGTTTCTTCTTCAGAATCTCCAAATATTACACACTTAACCTTGAAACGGTCGCTGTCAAAAAAATCGTCCAGTCAGCATATGTGCAAAACACTCAAACCAACCTTATGTACTTTATCCGACATTTGGATCGCAAAGTGTTCTGGTTTTGTTGTCCTATTTACTGTTGTTTTACTGAAAAACCTTCACGTTGCACCTTTGGCTCATTCTTTTTCCGCCACCAAGTTTGTTTTTCCGGTCAGCCGTGCAATGCCTAAAGGAAGTAGGAAAAAGTGGTTTGCAAACACAATATGCAAAGAATCGATGACGTCGTTGTCACTCGAACAGGTAAACTATACATAAATAAGTTTTTTTTTCCTGACAAGTGACTTCAATTGCAAAATTTATACATCGAAGCAATGATGTCAAAAATGACACTCAAGCAGACATTTACGTTTATGAGAAACTTCCATCTAGTAGACGAAATAAGGAACCGCAGGCATAAATCAAAAAATGGGTTCGCTACACTTCACCTGAGTGCAGGAGTCGAGGAGGACGACGACGCTTCACTTCCTCCAACAAGACCCGCCTGCCCCGCCCACTCCTCCAGACTCATCAGACAGCTGGTCGCTGGGTTGCCCCAGCTCACCTCGAGTGCAACTCCTGCCTTCTGCCACTCGGCTTTTCTGTTTTCTTTTCCTCTGTTTTCCTCGCCACATGTGACCAGTGAGTGGCAGCAGCGTCCCCGCCCGCTCCTTTATTTTTAGGGCCTCTGCCTTGTCGCGGGGGTCAAACGGAGGGTGCCAAAGGACCTCGGCGGGAAGGACATAGCTCAAACTCCAAGTATGTTTCCACATTGCATCCGTCACTGTGCATGCGGCTGACAGCTGACACACCAACAGCTTGGCCGTGCATAGCAGCCATGTGCACACGTCACCTAACCCTAGCCTGGGCTAGCTTTTGGACGTAGCCCAACAATGTTAATGAGGAGGCGTAGGGGCCTAAAGAAGGAGGGATTAGAGGAGAGATGACTGCTGATAGACTGGCCGGTGCACACACCAGCACGGGGACAGGATAAACGCTGCAGTGATACAACTTTTTTTTTTATTTTTTAAACCCCCCCTTCTCAAATTCATTTCCCCACCAGTTTTCTCTTGTCATCTCAATAGGACTCTTTGTGGTCGTACGTTAGCGTCGTCTCAGAGCTGTAAACATAGCAGATGTAAGCCAGAGCCACGTATCACTCCCAGCCATAAAGACCTCAACACTGTCATAAACAATGCAAACCGTTTTAACAGCTACTGTAACGCGGGTCGAGCGATTGGGCTATAATTGGAAAACGTTTGGCTTCGCTCTTTGTCAGAATTGCGCTAGCCTATTAGCTCGCTAGCAGAATTAATGACTGCGGTTCTCAATTCCAGCTGCCATGTTGTGCTTATCAGAGGTGACAATTGTTTTGCTCCCCTCCTCTACCTTGACTTTTTATTGGCAAATTACCACACGCAGCTAAACCCAGTGCTCAACACAGGCATTGATGCCTGATTAAAGTGTGCTGGGCTAGGAACACCTGAGTCAGCTATCTCACTAACAGCTAGAGTTGCCAACCGTCCCTTTGAAAACAGAATTGTCCCGTATTTGACAATGGAACGGTGCGTCCCGTTTTGAATCGACAAAGGACGGTGTTTGTCTCGTATTTCTGAGTTTTCTTGGACGTAAATTTATTTTTGACGCAAACTCACATTTGTTTGTGTTCAAAACTGTCACCTATGTAGCTGCAAGCAATACCATTGCGCAACCCATTCACAACTACTGCGCAATGGCTGCCTAGCTTGAGCAGAGGAGGCTATGAATCAGGATCGGTTGTTCTTTTCAGCTTTATTTATTTGATTCCTTAGTAAAAAAAAAAAAAAAAAAAGCCATCCATCCTGCACTTTATTGATTGTTGTGTAAAAAATATGTCAAATTAAAAGATTTCAATGCAATTCAAACATTCAGCTTATTTCTAATGTCTATTGGAAGCAAAGCAGCTCAAACTATGTGAACCATATGCTTTTTTGAAACCCCCATTTTAAGTTGTGATTTACTGCTACTGGTGAGCCACTGGCCTGTGATGGTCATGGCCCCGGACACTGCGGGGAGGCCTCCTTTATTTTTCTGAATGGAAGTTGGCAACACTACTAATAGGTGCCAACGTTAGCTACCGAGCTAATGGCATTATGCCAATTCTGTAGTGTCCACTTTTATTTACCTTGTTACATTTCCTGAATGCTCTGCGCACGATCATAAGTACATTGGTGGGTCAACCTAATGACATGGATCTTGTGAAAGATGCTTGTTAAGCAGATAAATGAGTAAGAAGGTAGACAGGCCCATCTCACAAACAAAGTTGGAAGGCAACTGGACTATACAAACGTTTCTGCATTCAAATATAAAGCAGGCGGCATAAAATTGCTCTCGGAATCAGTTTAGAGTTTTTACATTGGGCGATATCAACTTAATTGTTGCTCAGTTTGGATTTTCCGCAGCATTAAACACGTTGAAGGAGGATGTTCATCTATTTATAAAGCGTTACAGCATCTCAGCAGCTCCACTTGGAACTTGGAGCCAATTCACTGCGCACCGGCGCCGCTCTTGATGATAATCAGCAGTGTGCTGGTTGCTTGGGTTTTTTTTCTTCTTAAATTAACATTATTATTATTATTATTATTATTATTATTATTATTATTATTATGTTTAACCCTAACCTTCACCCACTTCCCCACTGGTTCCGGTTCTACCGACGCTCCACCCCGCTCTCTCTCTCTCTCTCTCTCTCTCTCTCTCTCTCCGGCTCATCCTTGCGCGCAGCCTCTGACGCGCCGGCAGCACGCGGGGCGCACGCACGCACTTTACCCGCGTGGTGGTGGTTCGCCCTCTCCTCGACTCGCTCGCGGGACCAAACGCGTGCAGCTGAGCTCGCGCTGCAACCTATGACAGCCGGGGATGGACGGCAGCACCGGAGGGGCGGAGAAGCCGAGTCGCGCAGGTAGGAGCGACTGTGTGTGTGTGTGTGTGTGTGTGTGTGTGTGTGTGTGTGTGTGTCTTCCGGCGTGTCTTGGCGCATGTTTGTCCCGCTTCGTGCGTCGTCAGTGGTCTGGATGTTTATGCTTTTCTTCTGGACTTTATAGGAAGCTGTGTTTTGGGCTACGTTTAACAAAACTATGGAGTAATCACTGCCCACTTTGTGGGCATGTAAAGTATCTTTCTGCCCACGTATTCTTTTTTTAAGTGCCATACTTCTGAGTCCAACTTATTATTATTTTTTAATTTTTCAAACGCCATCCTGACATCCAAACTGAGGCTGTGCCAGACAGTCACACTGTGTTCTTCAAAGAGCTTTTCTACAGTGGCAATCCTGCTCCAAACATCTCCGTCCAGCTGACACCACGGCCAATTTTTCTTTTCTTTCTTTTTTGTTGAAGTCCTCACCCGAGCCTTTCCGCGCTGCTTCATTTCCCAACGATAATATCCTGGCTGTTGGGTGGAGGCCAACGCATTAACCTGCCTAATGAATGAAGTAATTATTCTAGCTGTGAGTTCAGGGGTCTGCTGGCTCGTCTGCCCAGAGAGGTCTCAGTCAAGGTGTGACTGCCTGTTTGTGTTCCCCGTGCACTCTGACCACACTGGAGCTTTTTGTGCGACACGGGCTCAGGCTCCCCTGATGTAACCTCGCAGACACCCGAGATCGTGGCTACCACGCCGAAACAAAAACACTGCGCGTGGATGTTTCTCAAAAAGGCTGAAATGTGTGGAGTTTGCAGCTTCTCTGTAGCACCGGCCGCGCTCGGATCGTAAAAGAAAAAAGAAAAAAGCCGCCTTGCTCAATAACACGGATGGCTGGTTTGACTTGGATGCCATATTGGTCTTTGTGGGAATGCGCGGAAGGTGTGGTTTTAGCACAGTTTTTTGGTGCCATTTCACCTTCGTCCACGCTGGAAACGACAAAGGCTTGAGGTTAGCGCTCTGCTGGCATCCTGCTATGTTTCAGGCACTCCTAACGTTTACAGCTTTTGCGATTGCTTATCTTTTCGAAGGCTCTTCCTTGTATTTAAACCTAAAATGTGTTGGCGTGTTTCTCTGCACCCAAGGAGGATTAGCATTCACGGAGCATTTAGACACTCGTCACCAGGCTACACGGTGGTGGTGGTGGTGGAAACGCCTTTATTTTTTTTTTTTGTCCGGTGTTCTTCAATAAGAAAATGAAAAAAAGCTACAATTTGAACAAAACACACAGAAAATGGTAAATATTCAGAGTCTGCGCAGGGCTACAATCAGCTGCTGTCTCCATAAATAAAATCGCCTTGGGCTCCGAAAAATCGGAGTCAATTGTCTGTTATTATGAAAGTGGTTACCAGCTAATTTCCGAACGCTTGACTAGTCGGGTAATGGATTTGTTATCTCAGCCTCGCACACAGCGACCCACATCATTCACCGTGGTCAAACACCGACGGCGACGTGTGCGTTTTTGCGGCGTTTCAGATCAGGATTTTTTTTTTTTTTTTTTTTGGAGGGGGTGTGTTCGGGAGGGGGGGCACTCACGTCTCACACTGTCATTACCGGCGGCGTTGCCATGGCACGCTCGTCCGCGACCATATTCAAAAAGCCGAGGAGACCCACTTTAGTGCCCAGCGATGGCTGCATCAGCATCATCACCATCACCACCACCACCATCATCACCATCACCACCATCATCATCATCACCATCACCACCACCATCACCATCATCGCCACCTCCATCTTACTCTTCTTCTGCATCCTCTTTAAATGACCTTGCTCCCCACCGTCCCGTCAGCCCCACCCTCTGCGTCAGTGTCGAAAATCCAAAATGGCTCCAAATGACGCCCGTCTGTCCGTCTGTCCGTCCGTCCGTCCCTCCGTCCCTCCGTCCGCCTGCCAGCGAGCGAGCCGAGCGGTGCCGCATCGCGAAGAGACGTTCTTTTTCCAACATGCATTCAAGCATTCAGTCATTTAGCTGCGAACAAAAGGTCCTTGATTCATCAAACCCTGCACCTCCCACTGCCCACTCTCAGGAGCGATGCTATAATTTTCACCCAGCACCCCCACTGTTAAGATTGTAGTCACTCGTGTTTTTTTTCAACCCCCGTCCCCCTTCTTCAGACTCCCCCATTTGTGAATCTGCGAGACTCTGCGGTGTGCTCACAGCTGGGCCGATCTCCCGCCGTCCAAACAGCGTTAAAAACAACAATGATTTTAATTGCGTTCTTGCGCATTTCTTTCAAAACATTGAGTGCAATCAACAGAAATGAAAGACACCGAAACCCTGATTTATTTATTTATTTTTTTCCTTTATCTATGGATGCCATTGTTTTCAAGGGGTAATCTGCTTCTGCTAGCATGCTCACACGCTAGCCCACTGGCGTATTGCCTCACAATGGAACGCGCCATGTTGTAGTTTCAGATAAGGGATAAAGTTCTTGGGGGAGGAGAAGCATCGCGCTCCCCTGGAACCATTTGCAGTATTGATTCCTCCGCCAGGGCCGTTCCAGTCGCACATAATTACGTTCTCCGAATTCCCAAGAACAACTATTTCACATTTTGGTTTTACAAAAGGAACAAAAAAGCTGTAGTTTACCCAATCCTGGGGGTAAGAATGGCTGGGATCTAAGGGATGACTTATTTTGCCACAGTGGAGAACTCATCAAATGCATTATCATCATTGCTGGGACAACAAATGCAGTTATTATCATTATTGTTGTCGCTGCATTAGAGGTGGTTGTATCTTCTTTGAGTCTCTGATATATATATATATAAACACTAGAATTCCCATTACAGAGTCCAATATTCAGCCGTGTGTCTTCACTTTTCTTTGGTAGATCATGAGATGTGCTCTCCAGTATGTATGGAATCTTTAGGGGTGTAAAGGGATCAGGGTAGTCACTGGGCCACCACCGGGTCCACGCACAGCCGGACCGCTGCTCCCACAGCCACATCCACCGCGGCGCCCTTCATGCCTCATCATCCTGCAGCTGCTCACACTCACGCCGGAGCGTCTCCCAAACCCCGGTGATGAAGTGGAGTGAGTGGGCTGGCCTCTCACCCCTCCCCCTCTCAACTTTCTCCCCCCACCTCGGAGCGTTCTCATCTGTACTTTGGCATTTGGCTGCCGCCGTCTGTCTCAGTGAAAAACCATCGGCTGTGAAATTGGGAATAATCATGTGGAACGAGATTGGGATGGAAGCAGCTTGAGCCTCCAGCCTCGCGTCGTCAGCGGGGCCGTACATCCCGCTGATGAAGTCCATCATGGGCTGCAACGCTCCACCCACAATGCATTTGTTTATTGACGTGCGAGGGGCGTCGCCCTCCGTCACCAGCGTGACGACTGCTGGGCCGCCTTTGTGAAATGTGTGTGTTTATTTCACAGTTTGGCAAGAAAATGAGGCAAGTTGTCTATTGAGCACCACCACACGGAACATCAACATTATTGTTGTTTTTAACCTTCATTATTTTGATAATGATCACATTTTGAGTAAAATTAATCAAATCAAATAGTAAATATTTATTTGTATTTGTTTGTGTTCTCATTGTAAACTGTTTTGGCAGTACTGGCTGGGAGGTATGACCTTTATTTTCTTTCCTTACATTAAGAAATGTGACCAAATCTCTTCCAATTTTTACTGTGAGTTGTGCAAAAATTTCTTAAAAGCGCATTTTTATTAACTTAAAGAAAGCAGAGTGTAATACGGAGCTTGATTTTAATTCTGTCCATTCTGTTTGTTCTGAGCCATTTTTTGCAGTCGTCCCAAAAGCTTTTTATTCATCTTAAAACCAAAATTTCTTCTTTTGACCTAAGACCTGCAATTTTATTTAAAAGGGAATAAAAAAAACAAAAAAAAACAAATAAAAGGCACAACTATGTAGCAAAGAAAATTTGAAAAAAAAAAAAAACTTTTTGAGAAACTAGTTGGTTAAAGGTTAAAGGTTAAACCATGAAACGTTTCTCATTTTAACCACCAGTTTTGGATTAGTTTGTCTGCTGTCTGCTTTGGCCGTTTGGAAACATCTGCATCGAGTGGAGCTGCAGCCGTGCAGCTGAATGGCGGCCATTTTCCTGCCGCTGGTGTGTTGGCTTTCGCATCCCCCTCCCCCTCCCCCCCCCCCTCCCCCCCCTCTCCCCCCCCTGCCTGCATGGTCACACACCTTCCCTGCAGAATTCCGATAACGCCCAGTGGAAGGCGTGGACAAAACACCGACACTTCAACCCTCCTCGCGTCAATGATGCAAAACACACACACACACACACACACACACACACACACACACACAAGCAAGAAGAGATTTGTATCTGATGTTGCCCCTAATGTCCTCCAGGGGTCTGAACACCAGCGACTCCCTCAGTGGACCTACAGTAGTCACTGCTGAACATGCTGCTTGTTCTGTATCACAAACAGATTGGCTCTGACCCCCCCCCCCCCCCCCGACCCCCCCATCACACCCAGTGGGTGTGGGCCACACCTCACACCCGCTGGAATCAATTTCTGCTTCAGTCTTCCATCGGACATGTGACGGCTTGTAGCTGAGACATTACAAGTCAGATGACAGCCTTCTTCACACTGGAGCGGCTTGAAGTCGGCCCGCTGGGCCGATGACCAGGACTTCTATCTGGCCCAAAGCCACATTCCAATAAATAAATTTCATTTGCTGCAATTTCAAAACTTTGACAAATTTTGATTTAGTGTTGTTGTTGTTGTTTTTTATTACAATCTGGAGTGAAGTTACAGTTTGCATTTTAGAGCAATTTATGTTTTATTGATGACATTTTGGTAGCTCCTATGTTAGTAGGGTTAGGGTTCATGCTTAGTGGTCGTGCACGTTGGTTATTTCTTTGCCAAAACAAGCCACATTTTCGTCATGTAATGCCAATAATCATAATACATGCCAAGTTGCACCGAGTTGCACACAAAATGTTTTGTTTTAACTTTACTTCTAACTTTACTCAGTCACGCCTGTAGTGTAAAGTACGCAGGCTTGAACCAGCTAATAAACGATGCAAAGTGCCTCATACAAACCTTTATAAGCATTTGCATCAACTGGAGAATATATTTTTTAATTTTTCCTAGAAGCACAAATGTGCTCATATTTGGCACATATTTTTTGTGATTATTAGTAGAATAGTAGATTTTCTTTTATCACTACAGCGACAGCACTTGCTGTCTGTATTTCTATTTTTATTTGCCATCAAAAGCTTGTGTTTTTATTTTATTTGAGAATTAAGATTCTCTCCTTCATTTTTTGCCAGATTAGTTAAAAAAAAAAAAAAAAAAAAAAATTCTATTTCACTTTGCTCAATTCCAAGTTGAAACGATTGTCGAATGTGACTGAGTGCAGCGGTAACTACCTCGCTCTGTCGCAGGTCGGCCAAATTTGCGCCTGCATGAAGCTGATTTTTTTTTTGGCTCCTCTCGTCCCAGCTAATGCAAAGCTACATGGGCCGCATAAATCATGTCGACAAAGATTGGCTTTTCTGTATAAAGAAGGAGGAAAAAAAGACAAATGCCTTTTTATCAGCTGCCTGTCTCATGCAGAGAATCATCATAAATGCGGCCTGTGGAGAAAGATAAACACGCGACGGCTCAGTAATCCTTCCAGGCCACAAACTGGGACTCTCCTCTCACTGATACACAGGAAGCTAATCTGAGCCTCTTATCATGGTGTCCTGTAATACCGATGCTAAAACTAACAGAGTGTTGGTACAGACACTCAGTTGGCCGTGCATTTTCAAAATAAGACAAAAAAAAAAAAAAAACAGAAAAAAACAGAGGAAAAATCAAAAAATTTAGACTCTAAGAAATGTGGTTGCGTGCGTGTGCATGTGTGTGCTTGCGTATGTGTGTGTGTGTGCGTGCGTGCGTGCGTGAGATATGCACAGAGGGACCGACAGACACCTCATGTGGGAAGTTGAATTTTGGTAAGGGCCATTAGCTCTGCATTCCCCTATGGCCGCATCGCAGGTACACATTCAGCACAGCAGGCAGCTGAGAGAAAATAAATCTCTTTGTGTGTGTGTGTGTGTGTGTGTGTGTGTGTGTGTGTGTGTGTGTGTGTGTGTGTGTGTGTGTGTGTGTGTGTGTGTGTGTGTGTGTGGTGGGCGTCATGGGGGATATCATCCCTCGATGTGCTTGTGCCTTTTTTGTGGAAGGAACCCCAAAATGTCGTTGTCTTGTACGTTTTGCTTTATATGGTTTTAGAATTTGATACAATGTTGGGTTTTCTTGCTTTCTTCTTGCTCCGGGGGCCCGGTTGGTTCTCTCTGATTGTATAAAACGCTTTCAGACGCTTTTGGTTGTGATTTAGCGCTATACAAATAAAGTTTATTATTATTATTATTGTTATTATTATTATTATTATTATTATTATTATTATTATTATTATTATTATTGTTATTATTATTTTGTGTAAGACGAGCAAAAGGAAGATGCAGTCTGCTTCGTCAGGTCCAAATCCAACACTGAGTGAGACTGCTGATGGCGGACAGACGTGTGATCACAAAGCCGACAGTGAAAGGAAAAAAAAAAATCTTTAAGCCAGAAAGCCACATATCCAAGTGGCTGGATGGACGGCCAGGTAATGGCATCGTAAAAAGACCAAACAAATTGGCAATACACTCGTAAAGTGTCCTTCAAAAGCCTTTTTAGGAGAAGGTTAAAATGCTGCAGACGCATTAAGGAGAGTCGGCTGCTGAAGTGTAGCTGCTGCAGTTTGAGATAACATTGTTTTTTATATACAGCAGAGAGAGATTAGGATCCACTTTAAATTCAGAGATGGAAAATAACGTTTAAATGTTTTTTTTCTGTTTACGTACATTTTTTTTCTTAATTTTACATTTTTAAATACAGCCTAATTTACTCATCTGAACAAAAGAAAATATGAGTAATTTATCAGTAAAGACAAAATGAACATTTTTGTTGAAATTTAAAGCTGTAAATAATATTTGTAAAACAGTTGAAAATAAGATTGTAAGTAAGTGGCCAATAAATATAACACTTTCTGATCCACCAATGTGAAGTGATTTATTATTATTTATTATTATATAACACCTTTACCCACTTAACACACAGAATGCACCTCTTTATAAGTCAGCATCCATCAAATATTTTGTTTTCCTCCCCAATCTTTCTAAATCCTGACAGCTTCATTTCTTTCCAAATGATAATCCACCTAGGAGTGAGTGCATGTCTTCCCCCCCCCCATGACTCTTCTCTCTGGCCACTTGAAGGAAAAACTCCGACCTCAACGTTTCCCCCCCCCCCCCCCCTCGGGTCAAGCGACTTGTGTGCAGCTTCTCTTCCCTCCCTGTTAAACGGCGCCACGTTCCCCCAAGTGGCCGACGCTGCCGCACACAAAGGACCAAATGAAACGCTCATTAATGGAATGAGCCATTGTCAAACTGCTGGGCCCCTCTGCTCATCTGTTTTTGTCAGGACTGAATCATTGGGGGGCGGAGTCCATGACTCGGGGGATGGCGGCAGGGGGCGGATGCGTTCACACCATAAGGGGTTTGTGTGTTGGGGTGTGGGGGGCGGGGAGGGTCTTTAATGGGGCACAACAGCCACCAATCATACGTCACGCATCACTCAACCCCAGTACTTATTACGCTAATGCACTCTTATATTATGGAGAGGATTTTTTTCTCTATTATAGCCCAAACTGCTGTTGCACCAGAAGAGAAGATTGCAGAAAATAACGCAAACGCAGAGTTTCATGCAAATCTTGGCCCTGTTTTTTTTTTGCAAACCTGCACATCTAGTTTGAGTGGAATAAAGGCCAGTGCTGCTCTCATGGAAATACTGCACACCTCAGTGTGACAATGAGTGACTGCCTTTAAACATGTGTGTAGCATCTTTATCGAGTAGAAGGACAGTTTGAATTTTAGCCACATAGTTGCTGGATATGATCTTCTGTACGCTGACAGTAGCTGTGAGTCTGGTTGGTTTTATATGTACGTATACAAACACTCTGGGTTAGCTTTTATTATTGGGAAAATTATAATTACATGAAGAAGAAGAAGAAGAAGAAAGGGTGGTTTCAAAAGAAAAAAGAAAAAAACGGGTCTTCCATTGCCTTTTAACCTCAAGAATGAATCCCAACCAGAATGAACTCGTCACCTCTTACAAAATTGTCCCCACCAACTGTAATCGTCAGTAGGTGGGTCTGTTTGTTTCAAAAGTGAAGATGCTTCTCGTGGCCACGGCGCACAAATGAAACAGTGATGTAATTCAGGCACTTAAGAGCCTTTTAGCTGGGGACTACACCTAATTAAAAGTCAATTCAATTTGGCCCGAGGTCTCCAGGTCGAGGAGAAATTGGCAAAAGTATAAGGAGATGGAGGATGGATATTGATGGGTAGAGTGCGGTTCGAGGTTTTATTTTTCTGCACTCATCTGTCAGTCGGGGGATGATTCGCTCCGTGAGTGCGGCGAATTGCTTCGGCCATTTGCCAGGCCAGAAACGAGGAGCGATTGTGGCGCTCCGCTGCCGCTGCAGCCACGGCCTCCACTGGCCGGCTAAGTGACAGCTCACTTTGCACAAGTGAGTCCAACTGTGGGTAAAACAATATTGAAAAAGAGTGAAGGCTCTTTCTTTGCAAAGGATCTTTGTCTGAACACACACACAGGCTGCAGAGTGATAATCAACAAAACCACAATTAGGTGTCATGCGTTTGAGCCTCTGCAGCTCCAATAAGAAAATTGACTAGCTTTAGCCACTTAGCCTTTCCTCTGCCATGTCACGCGTCCAGCAGTAGGGTGTTCCGATCATTGCGCTTATTCACACATAGGATGCGTTGTTTGTGATAAATAGTCTGAAATCAAAGGACAAGGCTCAAGTCCAATCGAACGTTCCAGGGGGAAATGGTTCAAAGGATTTCCGACAGTGTCTTTCAAGTCTAAGCTAAGACTAAGCTAAACTAAGATTAACTAATATTCTCTGATAATAACATTTGTTTGTACTGTGTATTGGTATAATGTTTAATATTGTATGGATTACCAACCATTCCAAAAGAAAAACTAATTTAAGAAAAATTGGCAGATTGTATGCTAATGTTATCCAGCTAACACAAGCTCTTTGTTAAGATTGTCTGGGGTTGTCAACTTGGGCTGGCATGAATGCAACATTTCTTTTACCGACGTGTGCGAGATAATCCTGCAATACCTTCAGTATTGTACTCCAGCTTCATATAATGGCATATGGCAACCCACAGACAAGCCATAAACAGCTGAATCTGAAGCTCCGTTGCTGTTTGTGTGGGTTTTTAACAACTGCCCCTTGAGATTCAGAGTGTCAATGGCCAAGGGATTGGGAAGGTGGTTGGAGGTGCAAATGAGAAATGGGATCGACCTGGATTATATTCTTACTTTTGGCTACTGGTGAAGCCTGAAGCTGCGTTTCCATTGCAGTGTTTAATGTAAAAGAAAAAAGAAAAGCGATTTGCAGGTGTTTCCGCTGAATGGTGCGAAGCGCATAAGCCGTAATTCTCGTAAAATCTCGTCCCGCGAGACCCCACTGTGAGGAGGATGGAGGTGCAAAACATTTTGCGATAAATCTGCATTTCGATGTTGTTTGCTGTCAAGAATGGTTGTTGATTACTTATAAAAAAAAATATATATATATATATATATATATTTATTTATTTTTATTTTTATTTTTTTTCCTTCTACTCCTCTGTCTAAACATAACGTGCCATTTTCACTTCAATTGAACTGGTCATGTGGCCCCGTACGTCACGTCTGCTGATGTGTAAATGCGAAAAAAGTGTCTCTATGACACT
>NW_027466072.1:2750000-2890000 GCF_046127955.1 Nelusetta ayraudi
AGCACCTTTCGTAATGATGAAGAGCTTTACGTCACCCTCATTTTAAACACAATGTAAGAACACAAAACGTCTCGCGAACCGGGAACAGCTCTTGATTAAAAGCTTAGCGCTGTGATAATCGAGTCGAACCATTTAAGAAGGGGCCGGTCGTTCCCACTCTCAGCACGCCGGTATTAATAAACTGGCTCGGCACAGTGTGGGGCAGCAGCTGAAAACACTTTCAGAGGATCAGAGTTCTTCAATCCTGAAATAATATGAGCAGTTATTGATTTCTTAGGAGTATTAATTCTAATGGGAGGGAGAATTTTGCCGGATGTAGGTTGTGGCTGTTGAAAAATGTCTGTAAAGGCTTTAGAATGGACTGATATTTTGACTAGTATTTGTTCTGTACGTTTACACGTTTCCTTTTCTTTCTCTAGCCCTGATTCTCAGGCTAAAATCTCACCGATCCATCTTGAAAATCTGCCACCTGAAATGTTTACAGCGTCGTAATGTAAGCCGACCGGTCAGAATCCTCGGAAGAGACAGAGGCGTTAGCTGTGGGCGGGGTTTAGTTAGTTGCCAGCAGGAAGTCTCTCTCCCCTGACAGGAAAGAAATCTGATTGGTCTGTTTTAAGCATGATTTTTTTTTTGGTGGCTGTCATAATAAATTTGTCTCGGAACCACAGTGGATCCATAAAACATTTAGCAGGCATCTTAAATCTTTCCTACAAAGAACACTAAAAACATGGACCATCATTTTCACCAAAGCAGGACGCACAGGTACAGTTTAAAATGTATATTTTGGATTTAGATTTTTGCCAACATGTTGTGTGAATTTACTTGCGATGCAGTTCATCCGTGTTTCCCGCCGGCCACGGGTCCATTTTTTTTATGGTCATCGTGTCTCAAATCATCTTTCGCTCACATCCAGCTCCCGTTTTCTTTTTTTTTCCAGTCAAGGGGTGTGTGTGTGTGTGTGTGTGTGTGTCTGTGTGTGTGTGTGTGTGTGTGTGTGTGTGTGTGTGTGTGTGTGTGTGTGTGTGTGTGTGTGTGTGTGTACCATTTCTCTGCCTTCTGTGCACAAATTACAGCATAATTGAGCCGCAGTTAGCGATGAAAGGCTTCAGATTCACATTTTGGGCCAATGTGTTGCCTAGTAACACAGCTGTAATTGTGAGTCTGGTTCACCTGTCATTCAGTCCTTCCACAATCGCCGCCACTGTCAAGAGGCCTGCTGCGCTGGCCATGATGCTCGCCGGCTGCCCTGCCTTTGTAGATCGCCGCCATTTGACCTGAACCGCAGCACACTCATCACTCTTTAAAAATATCCGCAGATGAAGTCTTTGGCAATGTTATTACTCGTGTTACCGCGGTCGCCCAGTATTCCCGAGTCAGCCACGGCGGCGTTGTGTTTTTGTTTTTTTTTTCATGTGATGAGGCGCCGGCCGACGTCATGGAAGGGCAGCGACAGGTGTTTGGACCGCAGGGAACGCACCTTGACCTTAACGTCTGGTGCGTTGCCAGCACACACTGAATGCCCCTATGTATGCAGCTGCCCAGGGTTTAGACGCTGACAGCCTGGCCCAGATATTTCCACATCTGGATTAAACCCGACTTGTTCCAGGAAGTTTCCAATCCCGGCCAAGCGAGAGCTTCGGAGTTGACAAGTTTTTTTCCCCGGTGGATTTAAAAGCTGCGAGCCGGGTGGGATTAGTCTGGAGCAGACGGAGGACTCTGTTGTCTGAGATGTATTTGCTGGCCACCTTGTAGTAATGGCCAATTATTCACGAGTACAGAGTGTAGACAATGTCACCGCAAAGTAGTGCTGATCGTTTTGTGTTTTTTTTTAGCTGTTTCCTCTTGCGGGGAATTTAGCCTAGCTATAAATATATATATAGAGAGAGAGGAGTGCCAAACTGTAGTATGTTCCCCAGAGAAATGAAAGAACAATGACCCGCATTCTGCAAGGGTTATTCTATCATGTAATTAATAGGGGTGGTAATCACTACGGACCCCACAGTCCAGTAATATCACTGTGTATGTCACTATCCCATAATATATATTGTGACTTCTTTTCCTCTTCCTCTTTTTTCCCTTGCGAATAATGCTGCCATTTTGTTTCTAAAGGATCTGAAAAGATTATGTCCTATTCATGGTAATGTGATTTCTTTTAATTCCACTAAAACAAAAGTTGTAACGTTGCCTGGCAGCTGGTTTGCTTAGAATTCACCCTGAAATCTCACTCATGTTAGCAGTCAGAAAACAATTAAGTGTATTCAGGCAGGCCAAGGTAGAGAAGTTGAGTTTGTCTCTACGTTAAACACAAATGTTGAACATACAGTCCCATCACAACGTTACCTGCCTCATTTTGCTCCACCTGTTGCCGTGCTTGAAGTTGTGTTCATCTGGGAGGAGAATGACGGTGTACTTTACAGAGTTTTTTGCCCAATAAGTTTCATTCCGCCTACAGTGGCTGAGCCGCTGCCGCAGCGGCACCACCTCATTTGTCAGAGCCCGATGACAAACAAGTTTGCCCGGGAGTGTCAATACCACAGGACATCAAGCCAGGCAGCTTATCATACAGATGGGAAGAGCAGCTTGCCGGAAGCAGGCTGCACAGGTTGCCAGCATTTTCTCTTTCTTTCTTTCTTTCTTTCTTTCTTTTTTTTTCCAATGGCTGCCCGTCTTCCCAGTGCCCACCTGGTTGGACTGTTGGAGCCGCTGTCCACCATCCCACGTTGACAGATTAGCATTTAGATGGCCCCCACATGGAAACAGTGATGAACAAGCGTTACGGCATAACAGAGCCGCCGCAGATGAAACACTGCTGCATGTTTAGCGAGTGACTTTCACTCCTGTTGTCACTGCCGTGACAATGATGGAAAAAAGGTGCAGAAAACGTTGGACTCTGCTCTGAGACACAATATGGCGGGTTAATAGCAGGTTTTCACAGCAAATCAAAAAATCTGATTTTTCTTTCGTTTTTTGTTTTTTTTACCAGCTGTTCTTTAATTTCTGGATAGTGTTTTGAACACAGGTTTCTTTTTTTGGTCTCCTTTCATATATTTTCCACCTTTTTCCTGTTCTTTCCTTTTTAAAAGGCAGCGATACACAAAGCAGCACTTTAGGACCTGCACTTTGTATGCTCAGATATGAGGTCTGATGATATGCCGACTTGCCCGACAGGCTGATGGCTGCTGGTCTCACCGTAAAGAAAGCAGCACAACACATCAGCAGACACAGCAGGAAGGTCTCAGCTGCAGGAGCTCTTGCTAGAACTTTACCACTTTTCATACTGTTGATTTACCTCTGAGTGCAATGTTGTGAACTTACACCACCAGTCAAAAGTTTGGACTCAACTGTTTCTTTCTACACTGTGGATAAATACTGAGCGCCTTCATCAGAGATTCACAAACATACGCAAGATATTACTGGTGATTGGCTGAGTCAGGGGGGAGGAGTTTGAGTTTGTCGGGGTCTTGCTCATGAGTGAGGGTAGGATTGAGTGGGAGTTGACTGCTGGATTGAGAGAGTCTGATTGCAGACCCCACACACACACACACACACACACACACACACACACCTGCAAATAATTAACAGTAAATAATTAACATCTTATGTATTTTGAGCAGGTCTGACCTTTAAAACTGCAAATGCAAGAAGATTTTCTTTCTCAAAGAGAAAGAAACCAACTTTTGCTCTCAACTTCCAGCATGTAAATTTAATTCTAAAAGGGTCTGAGTGAGCCTGTTTAACAAGCTGGCATTAAAGTCCACGTAATGGAGGCATTTTCATTTTTCATCTCCAGTGGCGCTGCCTCGCGCGATTACATATACTTAAAAACCTCTCTAGGTCTGCAGAGAAAGCATTTTTAGCCCTCTGCAAAAGTGATGCTTTATTGGCATTATTGCATCAGGGCCCTTTGTGACATCGCATAGCTCACATGCTTTTACACACTTCCTGGAAAGCAGAGCCGTCAGAAGAAGTAAAAGATGGACTTTCCTCATTTGTAGGGAGTTTGCCGGACAACACAGACACAGATTATCATTAGGAAAAACAATGTACAAGGGAATTGTGCGTCATGCGGGATTATTAACAAGGTTCCACAAGCTTTTCTGGTTGTCCGTGCAGGGTACCAGGTGTTTGCTGTTGTGATGAAGGATGGCATGACTCACCACACGAATGAATGGAAAACCCAGAGGGACGTCTACAACTCGCCTTTGTGTTTTCTCTCTCTCTCTCTCTCTCTCTCTCTCTCTGTTCACACCTGCGTCAGCAAACGTCTGCATACAGAATCTGCAGAGTAGTAGTCAAGTTTCAAAATAGTGAGATCTGCCTGTTTAAATGTCAGAAAGGACCTTTTTGTAAATGTTGCTAGGGGGCTACGAGTTACACCATCCTGAATGTCATTATTTGATAGCGCAATTAGCTTTAATTACCAGAGGAAGGAGACACAAGTGCCCTGCTGCTCCAAATGTTTTTCTCTTTTATTTCTTACTTCTTACTATAACCCTTCGAGCCATGAGCAACAGCAATTGTACATCAGAAGCCTCATGAATTTGAAAAACAAAACACTTTTGCTTTCCCTCGTCAAAAAAAAACGAAAAACCCCCAAAACACTCCCTCTGACCTGCATGTGCCACAGCTTGGAGTGCAGAGCCCTGGTCTGTTCTTCATCCCAGCACCGTGCCAGGTGCAGCTGCCCACCCAGGTGCCAGACAGCGAGAGCAACCCTGTCTGTGGCCTCTGCAGCAGCAGAAACCATCAGCTGCTGGCAGAGCGGCCGACAACCTGTTAAACGCAGGGCTTTATATCCACTCCAGCTGAGCGCAGTGAGTGAGTGCCGCGGCTTGTCCAGTGTGAAAGAGGCCGTTAATGACAGCTGTGGTGACGGACGCTTATCGGTGCCGCCACGACTTCCTGTAGTCTGTCTGTATTTTCAAGCGGAAGAGCAGCGGTTTGCAGTGATTAGGAAATAAAGGAAAACAGAATGACCTCAATGGTGATTATTAGAACTGTCTTATTTACCTGGTCAACATCCTCTGACCCCTTCAAGTTCCATAACATTGAAAAAAAAAAATGGCCAATGTTTTCTGACATGTGCCTGCATCGTGTCAGTGAAACTTGTACAGATGACATCCTGATTAGGGCCATCTTTTGTTTGGTAAACAATTAGGAATAAATGTTCACTGTGCTTCTTTGTCAATAGGTACCATTAAGTGACCCTAACCCATTATGTACCATTGTGTTTTTGTTTTGTCCCCCAGACATGAGAAAACTCCACCCTTTGCTTTTACACTTTTTAGAAGAAAAAAACACATTGCGAGAAAGCTGCCATTTGTGATGTCACGAAAAGATACCGATGCCTCTCACCACGCCTCCAGCCTGCTGTCAGCTTTGCCCATTGACTCCGCCTTGTTTTTGTCTCCTTTCCATCGTGTGGAAGGTCCAAAAGGTTTTGAAACAGAAGACTGCAAACAGAGGGCTAAATATTTTTAATGACCAACATTTTGAATATCTACTGTATGTGTCTGTGTGGGTATGTGTAGAGATGTATACATATTTATTATATAAAAGTGTATCTCTCTGCTGTGGCACTCAAATCTCTTTTAGCATATCTCTGCTTAAAACATTTTCCTAATATGGGGAAATCTGGAAAAGCTGTTGGCCGTTTGGCTTAAAAAAAACAACAACAACAACAACAAAAAACAAACGCTTTTGTTTGTTTATATGTGCTGTTGAATGAAACACCTGCTCAGGGTTGAAAAGCGTCGCCATCTTTTAACCTCCGTGTCCCCAGTGAGGCTTAAAAAAAAAAAATAAAGAAGATAAAATTAAATAAATACATTTTTTTTAAAAAAAATCACAGTATAATATTGGCTCAGCTTTGAAGTCGGCGTCGCCGGTTGGAGGCTGATGAATTTTAGCGGACGCATTTCCATTCCGCTTTCATCTGCCCCACCAGTCAAATTGAATTTTTAGAACAGTATATATATATATATAATTATTTTTTTTTATACAAATGACGGTTTCTGATGGGGGAGCAAAAAGGCTGAGGATAAATGGTCCAGCAGCACGAGGAGTTAATTGGCTCCATTATCCCGTGATGAGTAGCGCCATAACAAAGGAGCCGCTTACTTTGGCTGATTTCAGCCCCAATTTTGGGGGTGCTTCCCCGACCCCCCACAAGCACAGTACATCTTGTGGTTAGCTGCTGTTCATCCTTGTTTCCTCCCGCTGCCATGTCACATACTAAAAGCTGCGCGTCTCCTCAAGGAAAAAAGACGTCACCCCGTGTTTGCTGGGAATCCGATTGTGTCTATCGGATAGGTGCACAGAAGCCAGAACAAGATCTTTGTCTCTCGGGGTCTTTGTAGTAATGCCGCGATGTGAGTCTCAGATAGGCGGCTAATGCATGTTCAGGGGCTCCGTTATATGATTAAGCTTTTCAAACCACACCGGAACATATGCAGTCAACTTCGAGGCGACGCGCTGGTCGGACCCGTGCAGCTTTGGCGCCCCCCTGCGGCGACTTTGAGAACTGCACATTTAGAAAAGTCAAGTTTTGGTTAAAGTGGTTAGAGCAGGTGGCCCACCTCATAGGAGGAAAACATATGTTATGGGATTTGGAGAAAACATGCGCTTTAATGTTAATTGAAAATGGAAAAAAAAAAAGTGTTACAACCACATATCTGTCTTTGAAGCCCCACAGTATTTAGCTCTTTCTCTTTCTCTTAAAACACTAATGGTCCCCGGGCTGGAGTTTGTCCATGCCTGGGTTAAAGTTCCCCACAGCAACTCACTGCTCATCTTCTTTGTCTTTGGGGCAGTCATGAAGCAGCTGAAGAGGTCCGAGCTACCGGACAGCAGCCCCGCTGCCAAGAACCAGGGGGAGGAGGGCGAGGAGGAGGAGGAGGAGAAGAAGCCGTCGGAGGGACGCAGGGCCAAGCGGGAGCGGCGGCAGAGCAGCGGCAGCGGAGGAGGAGGAGGCAGCAGCGCCACCGTGTGTCTGGTGTGCAGCATCCAGCTCAACTCCAGCGCACAGGCTCAGATCCACTACAGGGGCAAAACGCACCAGAGGAGGCTGCGGCGGCTGGCCAAGGCTGTCAACGCAGGTAGGAGCAGACTGGCTGGATGACTGGCTGGATGACTGGATGACTGGCTGACTGACTGGCTGGATGACTGGATGGATGACTGGATGACTGGCTGGATGACTGGATGGATGACTGGATGACTGGCTGGATGACTGGCTGGATGACTGGATGACTGGCTGACTGACTGGATGGATGACTGGATGGATGACTGGCTAGATGACTGGCTGGATAACTGGATGGATGACTGGCTGGATGACTGTCTGGCTGGCTGCACAACAGAGAGGAGGGAAATTCTCTTGCCTGAAGCTGTTGAAGCTGGATCAGCAAAAAATATCCCAAAAATTAAAATACCTCGGCAATCAATTCGGAACTATACTACTACTACTACTACTACTACTACTATTACTACTACTATTACTACTACTACTACTACTACTACTACTACTGCTGCTGCTGCTACTACTACTTTTACTACTACTACTACTACTACTACTACTACTACTACTACTACTACTACTTTTACTACTACTACTACTACTACTACTACTACTACTACTGCTGCTGCTGCTGCTACTACTACTTTTACTACTACTACTACTATTACTACTACTACTACTTTTACTACTACTACTACTACTACTACTACTGCTACTACTACTACTACTACTACTTTTAACACTACTGCTACCGCTACCACAGCAAAATCTCCTATTGTATCATTATTATTATTTCTAGTATTACTATTACTGTTACAATCACTCTTACTATCACTCTACTTCTGGTCTAACTACTACTTCTACTCATACTACTACCACAACTCCGACTTCTACTTCTCCCACTGTTACTACTGCTACTACAGCTACTTCTGCTACTACTTCTCCTAACCCTAACCTCTACTCCTGCTGCTACACAATGCAGCTCTTGCTTCAGCCACTGTTGCTGCTGGCAATCAAAAGGGCTTCAAAATGAACATACGAAACAAAGTACTTTGTAAAAACTAAACATAAACTAAAAAATAAAGACCGGCGAGTCGAACAATGCCAGTCGTGACTATGAGGGGGGTGAAGCCGTGCGTGTGAAGCTCATCTTTTTAGGGTTTAACACCTTGAATTTGTTTGCATCTCAGGTCATTTGTGAACTTGCATCTTTGCTTATCTCTGCTGTCACATGATGATCCCAACAGTTCTGCCACGTGTCTTCTCACTGCTCTTTGCCGATAAAGATCGCTGACGCAGACTGGGGACGGATGACGCGGTTTTACCGCATCCAAATGGAGTCACTTTCTTTTTAGAGCAGGCATGGGCAAACTATGGCCCAGGGGCCATATGCAGCCCCTTAAGCTTTTTAATCTGGCCCACCGAACTTGAAGAAATTATATTAGTGGAAAGAAAGTAAAATAGCTGTTTTTCATTGTTATTTCATTATTTTTTATGTGATTTAGGACTCATTTAAATAAATAGCTAAATGCCATGGGGCTTCACAGACATATTTTGTTGTAACGCTTTTGTACATTTTCAATAAACATTAACATACATTTGTGCTACCTATGTTATGATTCTCATATTGTAATATGATCATTTTTTTCACCAAAACATTCCTTCCATTTGCTCCTGCTCCGGCCCCTTGTCAAATTTTAGAACCTGTTATGGCCCCACCAGTCAAATAGTTTGCCCACCCCTGGATTAGAGGAACACTCGCAAGCTTTGGGAGACTTTTTTTTTAAGGCAAGTCAAAGAGATGAATGGAGACCTAGCAGCACAATCCTCATGGCAGACAACAGAAGGGCAATTAGAAAAAGAAATACCTACGCAGCTGTTGTTCATTTCTGGAAAACTGTAAAGACAAGTGAAGATTTGCCGTGCACCGAACAACTGCGACAGAAATAATGTTGCACCGTCAGTGCGTCTTCCTGACTGAGTCGGCTGAGACTCATAACCTCCTGTTTGTTGGCAAACGCTGCAAACTGGCCGAAAAACAACCAGAGTTTAATCACTCTGAACAAAAAAACTGAACATTATGAACTTCTGCCAAATTGATATTTGCTGCTGGCCAGTACTATTATTGTATTGTACGCCTCTGTTATTTGGTCATCCACAGTACTTTAATCATTTCTTGCACCCCTGCAGGGGGTCTGTTTACCAGTGACAGAGACCCAGGCCTCCTGGTCTCTCAGCCTCCAGAGTTCCAGTGCTGCAGTAGCACCTGCTGACACTCACAGCCTGTCAGAATGCAGAGGGCTGATGGAGCCTCCACACACATGTAGCTGCAAGAAACTATATACAGATTTTCTTGTCTAAGTTTGCAATTTCAGCAAATAAGACACCTGAATATTTTTTTTTTTTTTAAATTCCGGGCTTTTTGCATATCATTTGGACGCAGAATGATTATAGTATATATGTTATATATATGATAAAAAAAAAATTCAATTAATTTCAATTATAAAGGGCCTATTTTAAAAATAATACATTTCGACATCATTTCTGTTTGTCGCATTCAAAGATGACCAGTTAGATTTTTGTTTTCTTTTTTAATCACCAGTTGAGTCATGCAGCAACACCAACAGCTGTAATGCGTCATGATGTCCTGCCAAAGCAAATTAGGGGCATAGCACAAACCTCAGCTACTTCCTTTGGTTTACTTCAGTGCAGTTTCCCCCCACTTCCCCGTGGAAACGCACTATACACACTTGTGCAGTAACAAGTATTTAGTGCAGAGATAAGAGTGCTTAATTAATCACACACTGCCTAATTACTGCAGCATTTACAGTGCATGAGGGAGAAAAAAGGAAATATGAAAAAAAAAATTCTATAGACATGCAAGTTATTTACAATATATTTACTGAAGAATACATAATAATGCTGGATGGCGTTTTTGACCAAAAATAGAAAAATAAGATAAGTAAAGTAAAAAAAATATGTCCCCTGATACCTAGTGCAGCTTTTGTATTTTACTTTTTTTTTTTTTGCCATCACCAGCGGTGATGTCATGTGATGTCAAGCACCCAGCGAGTGTTACGGCCTCCTCGCCCGCTCATCTCCTGCACACCTGTTGTGTTTGGTGACGAGGGGCCATTAATCAGCTTCACTCAGCGCCACCTGTGGCACTCTGCCGCGCTGACCAGCCTGATCCATCGGCGCTGCAGACCAGCAACCAGGCCTCTAATCAAGCAACTGGCCAATCAGGTGGCACGTGGTAATGTTGATTTATGAGGCCGTCCCTCCCCGCGGCGCCAAACGCACATACTTAGCCGCCAACGTGTGTGTTTGGACCATCGCCGTCGTCCTCTTCCATTACTTCTCCCTCACATTCGGCCTCCGTGGGAATGTTTTATTGACTTTTTCTCCGTCTGATGAAAGCCTTCTGCTGGTCGCCGCTCACACTGGAAACGGCGCTTCTTTGCAGTGTCGCAGACACCTGTGTTGTTCCAGACTCAACTGCACTGTGATGGATTACACAATCAGTATTAGCTGTTATTGTAGTGAAGCGATGTCTGAATAAATGAATGTGTTTTCCATCTGTTAAAAAACATTTTTTACCACAAATAATAATACTGTTGAATTTTTCGCTCTTTATTTTGCTAATGTTATATCCTACTACTACATTTACTTTTCTTACTACTACGTCCACAGCTATTACTCACACTTTACTACTATTTCTAGCATTGCTCTCACTAGTACTATTACTCTTCTACTTCTGCAGTAACTAGTGCAAAGTGGACAGCAAGTGGAGAAGTGAAACAAAAAGGATTTTTTTTTTGGTCTGTTTGTTTGGTTGGTTGGTTGGTTGGTTGTTTTTTTTTGTTAGAACACAGGAGCTTTAAGTAAAAGCCAATGTGACTCTGTGCGATTGTTCATGTGCTGCAACCTCACCTGCAGCAGCAGCCGTTGCAGCAGCAGTCACTGTGTCATTGAGAAGCGAGACGTGTGGATAATGTGGCGCCCCGGCCTCGCCGGCTCTGCCCTGTGATGCGACGAGTGTCGACAGACTCGACAACCCCGACGGCTGACGCGTTTGACAGCCGCGTAATCGTTTAGGCACACTGACAAACAGCATCCTACCGATTCCCCTTCCACCCCTCCACCCCTCCACCCCCGCCCCCCGTCAGATAATTCACTGCCTCGTCTTTAACCTGACAACATCCGAGCGTCGGCCGTCCACTCGCGCTACAAAAATCCCCTGAACGCAGCTTCACCGGCTTACTGCTATTTATCTGCGTTACGTGTTTTGTTTAAATCGTTTCAAATGTTCACTCGTGACCTCTGCAGGGGGGGGAGAAAAAAAAGCATGTGCATAAATGAAAATCAAATTAACGAGTGAATTGTCTTTTTTTGGGGGGGATGCCAAACCCCCTTTTTGCCGGCTGGAAACTGAAATGTTGAATCTATATCGGCACGTAAATCTCTCTCTCACTGTACCGACTGAGACTGAGACTTCATGCCTGAGGTTAGAACATGCCTGCATTAACATCTCGTCCTTATCAAGATTGCATTTTAACACCGCGCTTGTGACGTATCCGTCACGTCACGTCTTCTTTTTTTGTCAGTTCTATTTTTGCAGCTGTGTTTCTCCTGATATCTCCCTCCGTTTCAGTCCTCTCCCTCTGTCACGTTGTGCACCATGCCGGGGCTTGTGTGCGTCCTCCAGCGCCATCTATGGCTGAGTCGGAACCCCTGACCCGTTGAATGCTCCTTTTAATTGATGGCTACGATAAGACTGTGACTCTTGCAGGTGACTCGTGGTCGTTCCCTCAGGTGCTAAAAGTTGCTTTTCCTTTTTATCTGCACGCCCCCCAGCTGCTTTTTTCACACCTGCCACGTTTCAACCGGTTAATCTCGTTTGTTTCGCATGAGTTGCCGTGAAATTTGTGGGCAGAAAGTTAATGTAGCCCTTTTATTTTAGCCTCAGCCTGTCACAAAGAGTCTGGATGATCGCCTGGTACGTCGATCTTTGTAAAACTTTGCAATCTCTTGCCTGCAGCAAATGTTCTTCAGTATTTCCCCATAGCCCGACTTTATTAACTAAACAGTCCTGTTGGGCTTGTACTGAGTTCTAGAAATGTCACAATTTGGAAATCCTGACCTCAAAAATCAACTCCAGCGTCAGCGTAGAAGCTATCTGTGCTTAGCTGCTGAGAATGCTAACGCCAAAGAGTTTTTATCATAAACTGAACACAGGACTCCCCCTGAAAATGTCCCAGATAAATCCCACCCTCTTTTCTTTCTTTTTTATATAAAACTCTTTTAATATCAAATAACTGCAGTTATTATTGGATTCAGCGCCACTTTTCACTCACACAAACTCAAACCAGGGTCTGGACTCATCTGATGACTCAATTTTAAGTCTTTGAAAGTGGAAAGTAGCGACGAAGACGATGAGCCCAGTCAATTAAAGCGGTTTTGACTGTGGCCGTAATGGAATCGTTCCTCCACAGTAACACTAAAAATGATGATGATGATAATAATAATAATGCATCATCTCCTTCCCACCGATAACCTTGTGTTCCCTTTCTTTAGCCCGGCCGAGCGATTTGCCGAAGTGAAAAGAGATTTTAATAGGGTGACTCTCGCTGGGAGCCCTTTGAAAGGGAACACGGCAGAGCTCTTCACGCTTCTCCGCGCTCCTCCGTCGGGTTCAGACACCTTTCAAAAGGTTTTCCGCGAGATGACTCACGAATTGCCGGGGTTTTTTGTGACGCGTTCATACTGCACACACACATACACAGGATTTAAAAAAAAATAAAAAATTCAAATTGTGAGATGCAAGACAAGTGTGACTATTGCTGTGGAAGTGGTGTCAGCTCAATTTAAAAGCCCAGTGTGTGTGTGTGTGTGTGTGTGTGTGTGTGTGTGTGTGTGTGTGTGTGTGGTTTTGTTGCACCTAAAGGTAAGAAACAAACACTCATCGATTTTGTTTTTGTTTTAAAATCACCTGTTGCCTTTTACTCGTCGCCGTGATGTCACATGCTTGTCCCACCTGATCTTTTGATCCATGGATGTGGACTCCACTCGTGTGCAAGGCTCTTGTTTCCGATGTGGAGTCACTGGAAGGTCTCTCTTCAGGTTCGCTGCTGCAGCTCCAGTATATTGAAGTCTTTCTACCAGCTCACCATCCAGAACTCATCCTTAGCTTCTTAAATCCTCTCTTCATTCTTCTGCTGCTTTTGTTCAGCTCTGCCTCTCCTGCTATGTATGTAGCACCATCCTGTGACATCATGATGCTTTATGTGGCCTCATGTATTGACGCAAAAAGACCTTTGTTGTGTGTATTTTGTGTATTATTTGTGTATTTTTTTTGTCTATTCAAAATCTAAAACTTGCTCAACAGTCACGGGTTCAAGGAATTACTTTAGAAATTGTGTTGCCGCTCATACATAGAAGATATAAATGTATATAAGATGAGATAAGATACGAACTAACTGTGCAGAATCTGTTTATTAATCATTTTTAAAAACACAATTCCAAATGGAACAACTCCACCATTAGCTTGGAAAAATGTGCTCACTGATGGAAAAGCCCTGCTTCCCTCCGACTTCACATTTTAAACAAGAGTTATGTCCTTTGAGTCCAAATATTTATTTTGGATTTTGATTCATGACTTTGAGCCCCCTCACTGTACAACATGTATAATGTATTGTACACTGTGCAATCTTCAACACAGTAAACTGAGCCAGTTTTTGTTGACGATGTGGTGCAAGCACGTGCACGCTCACGCTGAAGCGTACAGTTTAAGCTGTTGAAGTGGGACATTTGTCAGCTGGAGGTTTGCGCCGCTTGGCCTCGTTTCAGAGCAGCCGTTTATTAAAATGTCACTTGATCTGTCGTCGGCAGCCAATCAGCAGGCCGAGCGCCTGCAGGAAGGAAGCTGGGGACGAGGAGCGGGAAGGTTGCTCACACGCACACACACACACACACACACACACACACACACACACACACACACACACACACACACACACCGAAATCGTCCCGGGCGAGGTGACGGTGGTCAGTGGTCAGAGTGAGGCAGCCTGATCTCAGACTCCCACTCAGACGGTCATTTATTTTTCTTTTCTTTTTTCTGTTTAATTCTTCAACACGGTGAGATTTGTAACGCTGTAACGCTGTAACGCTGTAACGCTGTAACGCTGCATTGACAGCAGTGTCGTGGGTGAAGACTCTCTGGATGTGCTTGGAAACAAAGGGAAGAAAGGGGTTATTTCTGGAAGGAAACGCGTCACTTGGGCTATTTGGATTAATTCTAGTAACAAGCCAAGTGTCGATTGGAGTGCGGTTTGGATTGCCAACCGTCTTTGTGTGAAGTCGTGCAGTTTGCTGCAAAGTCAATTTTAGCCGATTGTTTGACAGATCATCGCCATCACCGCCATTCCTCCTCCTCCTCCTCCTCCTCGCCTCTCCTCCGTCTTTGTCTTCCGGTGTCTCAGCCTGCAGCAGGTGTCCTTCCGAAAGGTGACGTGACAGTCGAGGGGGAAAAAAACACAAACACGCATGTGGATAAACAGCAAGAAACGCAGGCCGATGTTCAGCGGCTCCACAGCCAGATGAAATCATGCCGGCGCTGTGCTCGGGGCTGACTCCTCCCCTCCCCCGCCCATCCTCCTTTCGTCTGAACACAGCAGCCTGAAATCAAGTGTAAAACTGTCAGGACGTGTCAGCGTCTCACTTCCGCGCCACGCTGATCCGAGTGGACAAGGAGCCGGCGAGGGGTGCGCGGGGCAGAGGCAGAGAGCACGCACGCCTGTGTATATGTGAGTGTGTGTGCGCGCGCGCATGGCGTGACATTTGAGGCCGGGGTCTGCGAGTGCAGGCCGCGGGAATAATTGTGTTTATTTGAAGTGATTACAGTGGCGGCGGAATGAATAATAATGCGGCGAGGCTCTGAGCGCACGCTGATGCATGCAAGGCCCCAGTTCTCTGGGTGCAAGGGGAAATTCTGCAGATGGCCACAAAAAAAAAGTTGACCTGGAAGCCCTGAGGACGCTCCGACCATTACACATGGTTTGGATTCAATCCAGGTTATATAAAGCAACTGCTGAATTTGACTCCTATTGTTTTATTTCATCCTAATGGTTGGTAAATAACACACACACACACACACACACACACACACACACACACACACACACACACACACATACATATCACACACACATATATATATATATATATATATATATATATACTACCATTCAGAATTGCAGAACTGTGGAGTTGCTGACTCATTTCTGCATTGAACTCCTATGAAGCAGTTATATGGAATAATGATCTTGAATGCATCATTATGAAAGAATAATGATGCATTTGAATTTGCATGAAAATGAGTCAATAGAAACATTTTTGCGTTTAATAGAAAACCATTTCCAACGTCTAATTAAAAGTGATTGAGAGAATTGTGACAGTACCCTGTTTTGAAGAGGCTAGAATATAACCATTAGGGAGCAATACCACACCAAATCATAGGGGGCAGAATAGAGTCACTAATCCAACCGGTGTGGAAAAGCCAGGACAGGAGTCTTAGTTGGCATTTAAAAATGCCAGAGAAGTTTGGAGAGCGATGGTGCGAGATGGTTTGATGTTTTTCGAACGCTGGTCAATGCGAGCACAATACGGCATCAAAGCTAAATAACACTGAGTTTAATTTAGCCTTTATGTACAGTATGGCTAAATCTGCACTTTTGAAAGTCATCCAGGATTGTTCACTGTTTCCCAGTGCAGTTTTCTTCTTGCATTGTGGGGGTTCAGTGAGAGCAGTGGGAGCTCATACTGATGCAGACGGGTTCACGCATCCTCACCCGCTGACTGCGGCAGGACGTTGTGTCGGTGAAGGACTGGACCCAAACTCCTGACTGATGGGTGACCTCCAGAAGCACCGCTGACCCTTCAAAACACTAATGAGAGAAAATGCATAGTAATGCTGAGAGGAGTAAACTTGCTTTTAGCCATACAGCCAACAGCCACCTCAGAGTCATGTGGTTGTGTAGAAATAATGAGTGACTTTTTTTTTTTTTTTCATGCTGCTCACTCAGCCCAAAGCAAATCTAAACATTTGATTCCACACTAAGCAGGAAATTAAAGGGCCAAATTACCGTCACTGATGAGTTCTAATAAAAGAAGAATCCCAAGCTTTTTTCAGGGAATTGTTGATTGCCATTAGTCGGCTCACTCTACCTGTCAGAAATTGTGGAAATTGTCCCCCTTGTGATGTCACAAAGGGCCCCCGCTCATCCCTCGGGTTAGTGACGGCACCTCCAGCTGGGTGTTGGTGCCGCAACAAAGCCTCATTTTAAGCACCAAAGCTAAAACCAAGTTTTATTGCGCAACCTTTGGAGCTTTTGGCTGTATATTTTTTTATTTTTAAGTTTCCATGAAGTCTATGATGAAGAAAAGCTCTGTAGGCGAGCTTCACGTGGGACCTGTAAAGTCAATGAAACAGGAGCATCAACCAAACTGCAGCAGCTTCCATCAGCACCATTGGCCCCAGAAATGTGCAGAATGTCCTGGCCTCAGTGGAGTGCAGACCCACTGAAAGCCTCCACATTGTTTCTTCCCACAGCTGTGTGTTGGTGTGGGTGTGTGTGTGTGTGTGTCTGCGCAGAGTGCCGATAAACAGGGTGATAAATGCCGCCTATTGTTGTCAAGTAATCCCAGGACGGAAATTACATGTGAGTGTCCTCAAGGGTGCATGCAGGTGTGAACCCTTGAATAGGAAACCATGTGGGGTGTGTGTGTGTGTGTGTGTGTGTGTGTGTGTGTGTGTGTGTGTGTGTGTGTGTGTGTGTGTGTGTGTGTGTGTGTGTGTGTGTGGCAGGGGGGGGGGGGCTCCTCCTGATGTCAGTAGCCCATCCCCTGCCTGCTCTTCCTCTCCTCCCCCTCCTCCATCTATCCAACTCTTTTGCTCTCTTGCATTCTCACACTGAGAAGAACACACACACACACACACACACACACACACACACACACACACACATGCGCGCCCCTGCTGCCGCCGAGCGCTCAGCCTCTTCCTCGCGCCGCCTCATCCATTCCTCTCCTCTGCCTCGCAAGGCGCAGCACGACCTGGCGGAGCGCTCGCTCTCTCCTCCTCTCCTCTGCTCTGCTTTGCGCTCCTCCTGCTCATCTGAAGCTTCACACTGTGGGTGCTGCTGTCCAGCTGCTGGTCCGGGGACCGCAGCCAGGACGTGTCATTGACCCAGAAAAGGACTCTTCATCTCTGGGGACAAGGTGGAGAGGAGATCGTCACTTTCCTGGTCTTGTGTGTGTGCGGGGGGGGGGGGGGTTTGTGTGTGTGTTTTTGTTGTCTAACTTCTGTGATGGGAGATAAACTTCCAGGAGAAGCTTGAGGCTGAAATTCGAGCAGAAGAATCAGGAAGCACGTGGAGATGCTGTTCGGTGAGAATCTTTGCTCTTCTGCGTTGGCTGTTTGTTTTTTGTTTTTCCCCGGATGCCATCTGCATATTTGCATGTGAGCTCTGCACTCGTTGTGCTTTTTATTTAGTGGTTTATTTATTTATTTATCTAACAACAAGGACTTGCTGCGCGGCTCAAGGGCAGCCTCGGTGCGCCCGCCTGCCATCTGCCCGCCCTCTCAGCTCCTCCTGCATCCCAAATGAGTCCCCGGCCTGTTTGTTTCTCTAATTGACCCTCTTTGACGGAGCCAAGTGCGGCACTCAGGCCAGTGTCGAACCTCTGCTCCCAGATGTTTCCAGTCGTTTTGGAGCCGTGCAGCGAGAGCGGGGCGCTCGCGGGGCGTCACACGGCAGGTTTGCCGGCAATTATGACTTTCCCCTCCCGAGGGAAATATGCCCAGATTAGCTCGTATAATTGGAGCCTGTTAAAGATATAGGCGGTGTGGGAATTGTTTGTGTTTTTCTCTCGACGCTGATTACGGCGACGGGGAGCTGTTGTCGTGTTTTTTTCTCTCTTTTTGCTCTTCCCGAGCTAATTTATTTAATCTCGCCAAATTAAATGCGTGAGCTGGCTGCGCTCGAACAACAGGAGCACTTTATCAGCAGCCGGCTTGGTTTGACCTCTAGTTGGACGCGCGCAAAGGACTGAATGAGTGAGAGTACCAGGATTAGATGGAATAATCAAAGAACTTTCAAGCAAAAACAAGACTTGCTGATTTCCAAGTTCAAAACCTCTTTTTCATGGATTGAAGGTCACTTTGCCAAAAATAGGAAAATTGCCCCTTTAAGTTACAAGATATGAAGGAAGAGGATGATGGTAATTACTGAGAAAACATACAGCGGATTAAACTGTAATGGCTTTATTTGGAGTAAAACAGTAAAATCACAATATTGCAAAAGAAATATAGATTTGCTTTATTTTTTTTATATGATAATCTGCATTTCCATTACCCCTAGAATTGCGCAAAACCTAAATATCACAATAAAAAACATGGTCATGGAAACAGCTAAACTTCTAAAAACCTTTCTCATAGGGCTAAAATGTTTTTTTATGCTCTCATGAGGTAGTTAGAGGTATATTGCAGAAGTGTCATGGAAACTTTTTTTTTTGCATTTACGTATGGCGTAGATTCACGTGAGCAGTTCACTTCAAGTGAAAATGGAGCGTTACGTTTGGACGGAGGAGGAGACGGAATATTTCTTACAAGTAATCAAAAAGAAAAATCTAACAACCATTCTGGACAGCAAGCAAACGCAATTCTCTTCAATCTTGCGGGACAAGATTTTACGAGAATTACGGCTTGCAAATCACAATTGTACTTTGTCGAAATTGTAAAAATATTGCTTTTATTTTGAGAAAAACCGTCATGGAAACGCAGCTACGACGTCTATTGGAAACAAAGGCATGGACAAAATACTGTTGTGGCTGAATTGAAACACTCCGGAAGAGAGTGTGTGTGTGTGTGTGTGTGTGTGTGTGTGTGTGTGTGTGTGTGTGTGTGTGTGTGTGTGTGTGTGTGTGTGTGTGTGTGCGTGCGTGTGTGCGTGCGTGCGTGCGTGCGTGCGTGTGTGTGCGGCTCTGCTGGCTTCCTTCTTTAAACGGCAGATTAGTGAGATCAAAGGGAGGCAGTCAGAGAGCAGATATCTGTGCAGTTCTGCTGCCTGGAGGCCGTGCCGCCGCCGCCAGCCCCGCCCCCTTCGCCTCTCCGACAGCCTCCGAGGATAAATCTCCGCGCTGGGAATGACATGCAAGAAGTGCAGCCATGTGTGAAAAACCCTGGTTGCAGAAGCGCGCTTCTCATCTCTGGAGCTGATGTCTTTTGTTCAAATGGTGAAGGCCTGAAATGGTGGATCGCACAGAAAGGAGAAATCAAAACTGGCATTTTTTTATACCTGATTTGTTCAATTATAGGTTGTTGTTTTTTTTCAATAGAGCGTGCAGAGAGCACAGTCAGTTAAAAAAACACTAGTGAAGAGATTTGCGCTCTTCATCGTTATGCAGGACGCCTGGTTGTGGAACTCGGTCACCTGCAGCGTGACACGGTGGCTGGGTTTGGTAATTGCGTCGAGGCTCCAGCACGTTTGCACCTCAGCCAGGCAGCCTTCACACCTTCCTGGGTGAGGTTTTAGTCAAACAAAATCAGCCCGCTTTCAGAAGAGGATATAAATGCATGTGACCAAAAATTTCCTTTTTCCTTTTTTTTCTGTGATAAAATGTGATAATTCTGTGACAAAATATTCATTTCTTCATTAACTTTTCCATTTCACCAGTTTACAATCAATTGAAAGGATTTCTTTGTTATATTTATTACTCTGAATTCTTCATTCATTCATTAATTCTTTTCATTTGAGTGTTTGCTCGTGATTTTTGCTGTTGCTGCTGTTAATTTGTGATGCAAATGACCTGAGGCTTTGTGTGGTAAAATTGCAGGAAATGTGTCACATGAGTCAGTTTGTAGTGAGAAACCTCTCTGGAAGCATCAGTTTATAATGAGTTATAGTAATACTGCTGATTCCCTGTGGACACTGTGTTTATCACAGTATCAACCAGCACGGCTGGAATTTTGAGTCACTGTGTCACATGACACCGAAACGTGGAAGTGGAGAAAAGCTAACTCAAAATAAACTGTAAAAAGCCAACCAGCTAATATTTCATATTGGCACTAAGCACACAACATGCTGCCCATTCATTGATTCGGTGCTGTGTGGATGTAACAATTAAGTGAAAGCCCCTCATGTTTTGTGTTGAGAGAAAAGGAAATTTAAAAAAAAGTTGTGTGTTTTTCGGAGGCAGAGGTTCGGTAGTTGCGTCCAGCGGGCCATTAGTTTTCCTGCCGGGGCTCCAGTTCACCACTCTGTGCTGTTAATGGCTCATTATTCTAATTGAATAGTGTTGTATGCAGCGCAGCATGCTTCAAACTGCCATAACGATGCTGTGGATGATCTCAGGGCTCGTTTACACGAAGACAGGTTTTTTTTTTCTGAAAACAGTTTTAAAAAAATGCAAAGCCGGCTTTTTCACTGACACCGTAAGGACCGAAACCGCATATTTTCAAAAACACTCTCCAGGGTGGGAAAAACACCGCCCTGTTCGGCTTCTTCTTCCACCTTCGGAGAGTAAACTCACAGTGCCACACAAGGCCTGGCATAGGTACTACATCGTTTTAAGTCTTACCTAATAAAGTGGCTGGTGAGTGTAGTTTTACATGAGTATTTACTGATTCATGTGCAGCATAGCAAGTGGGATTTGTCAGCAAATTAGATCATGTCATTCTACTGACTGGTCCAAGTCCTTTGTTTGATGTAGTAGTATTTCAGACGACTGGATAAATAACATTCTCATCCATTTCTCCAGTTTTAAACCCAAAACTGGCAACTTCTGCATCATTTTGCCCTTTGACAGCACGTTATATCAACCTAGACATGCAGTTGGCTCACAAGTTCGTATCAGTTTCTCAACCAACTTGCTCAGATCTAAATATTATCAACAATTATTTCACTTCTGTCTATATTTTCCCAAGAAAACTTTCACTTCTGCAGCACTTTTTTAGGCTGAGCTTTCAAATCGCTCTCCTCAGACTGGCGGCCCTTTAAATTGAAGTCGAGCACTCGGGAGTTTCCAGAATGTACTTCACTTTCAACAACACTGGCACTGCAGATGTCTGTGTTTGTGCCCCCCCCTCTCCCCCCCTGCGGCAGACCCTTGGGGACCCTGGCAACGTTACACCTTTGATGCCCTTCAAACAGGATTGTCCACCTGGATCTGAAGCCAAATGCTCTGATGAGAGAGTGAAAACATTGAGCTTGGGGGGGTTAAAGTGCAGCAGTGTAAACGTCTCTGTCTACGTGGGCTATTTCAAACTTTTGACATGCGTGAAGTTGAGCCCCGCAGTATTTTTACGTCTCCTTCTGGCCACCCAAGGCGGCCGGCGTGCTGACTGAGGACGGCGACGCTCCTCTCCCAGGAGGGTAATCTGCTCTCGCAGCGACGGTGAGCCACTGGAGTTGATGTTTGGGAAAAATAGCTCTTAAATGGTGCAAGTGTTGCACCATCAGCTGATGGCTAATGGACTCGCACCTACACACACAGACACACACACGCGCGCGCGCCACGCATTCTGTCAGCAAAATGTTTCCACGCTCCCAGTGTGCTGCTGTAATGCTGACTTAAATGAAAATCCAAAAAATAAACCTTGTGCCTCCCAATCCTGTGACACGCTGTGAAAATCAAGCAGAAAATGCAAAACCCCTGCTGAAAGACGTCGCTGCCGGGGAAGGGGGGGGGGGGGGTCGTTAGCACTAATATGTTGAGCGCGCAGCCAGGTGCAAACACTCTAATCAAATACTCTAATAACATCCGACAAACAAGATCCTCAAATTCTGTACTGCGATGTACAGCTTTAGTCTTCTATTCCCTGAGTGTCCCAGAGGTGGAAGCTGAAGAGGCCCCTTTAACCTTGTACAGCAGCTGCTTGTACTCTGAAATCTTGCTCATCCATTTTGCCAACCTCTGACAGAAAGTGTTTCGCCCCAACCCGAAAAGTGCATTGTGACCAGTCCACCAACTGGATGCTGCTGCTAACTACCCTGGAAAACCACAGAAGACGATTGTAGGAAGTGATTTCTAGCCCAGATTCTGCCAAACAGGTTTCGCCCACGCTGCTGTTTGTCAGAACTGGATGAGGTTCTGGACTGAAAGAGCAGAGCCAAGAAAGAGATGATGTGTGGATGCTGTGTTTCTGCTTTATTTCCAGAGTTTGCTGAGAGTTTTGCCAAACAAAAGTGTGTAATGACCAGTTGACAGGTCTGGTTACATGCAAGTAGTGTTGCCCCCTCGGACTGGTTATTAACCTTAGACTGGCAAATCTGATCTGTCTGCTTTCTTCCGCTCGGTCTCTCGTTGCTGTCTAGCTTTACTCTCACTCGCTTTGCACTTCCTTCCGTGCTTTCAAGCACTCTCAACTGCTTCTTCAATATCCAGGTTAGAGTTAGTTACTGATGAATAAAAATAAACTTGAAATGCATACGTGAAACAATTTACACTAGCTGTGGCTCACGCTACGCCTCGATTAGAGATTAACCGTGATTGTGACGCCGCTAATGGAAGATCCTTCAAACCTGCTGCAGCCAGAGAGGAGCATCCAGACAGAGAGCTGCTAATTGCAGATGAAAGTGCGACGGACGTTAAACATCGATAAGTGCGCCGCCAAACATCTGCCACGCGCCTTTCAGCTGCCCTGATTAGCGCGAGCCAAGCACGAGTCTCAGCTCACGTTGATGGCGGAGGTTAATTTCAAGTGTGCTCGGAGCGCACGTGCAGAAGGTGCAGGGTGTGCGCAGGAAACCACCGCACAACCGCGCTGATGACACATTCATCACGTTTAAAGCAGACTGATTGTGTCTCCGCTGTTTCTCTCTGCTTCCCATCCTGTCTTCCCTGATCACTCAAAGACAAAGAAGTTTTTCTTCTTTGTTTGTCTTTGAAACTTGAGACGGAATCTGAATCGGAGCCGTTTCTGTTTTTAAACTCTGCGTTAGTTGGGGTGCATTCACGGCAAACAGGTGTTGGCACGAGAGCAAAGGGGGATGGGGGTGGTGGTGGGGGGGGGGGGGGGGGGGGTTGAGTGACGCAGAGTGACGTAGGGTCAGAGGACACACTGGGTGACCTCTGACCTGTCAGTCGCAGCAGTGTCTTCTGTTTGTCCTGAATGCAAACACAAGCGACACAAGCAAAATTCCAATCACGCCGTTCTGCCTGCACTGGAATCAGAAACACGCAGTGAATCATCTCTGGGCTCGTATCAACTGATTGTCCTGCTTCCCAAGAAATCCTGCGCAGAGCATCGCTATCTGTGACATGACAGTCTGCATGAAAACACATTTGTATGTTTTCAGTCCGATAAAAATCGCCTTTTGTGTTTTCAGTCATAATAATAAGCATTTTAGCGTGGAGGGTGAGTCCATTTGTCAGGAGGCGGTGACCCTTTTGTTCTTCTGCCGAAGGCTCTGAAATGTTATTTTTACTCTGATGTCACAGCAGGTATAAAAAGGTGCAAGACAAAGCAGGTCATCACGAAGGGGAATCAACATTATTCATATATGCATAGTGCTCTCTCACTAGCAGATGCTACAAAATCTTACTCATTGTGTCGCACATAATAGACCTGAAAGACCTGAATTCTTGAGGTACTTAGACACCGGGCAATAGGCGAATAAACGACGTGAAAATGTGAATTTTTCGCCAACATTTTTTTTCCTGTACACACCTACTGGGAGGCGAATATGCATGTAAACTTTGCCGAGCGAATAAAGTTTGTCGCTCTTTCTTTGACACTGAAGGAGAAACAATGGAGTCGTCCCCATCCTCAAGCGATGATGTTCTGGTGATGAATTAAAAAAAAAAAAGAATCAAAGTCTTTGGGTTCACCCAATACTGTTCTTGAGAGAGGAGATGGGTGCGTTCATTGTTGGAGACTGTCCCAGATGTCACGGGGCGAAGGCAGGGTAACACACTGGACAAGTCACCAGTTCATCACAGGTTGTCACCGCCAAAGAAACCTGTGCAGATTAGCCACGTAGCTTCTCTGGCGTCACCCCCCCCAGCCGAGGACGGCGTGTCTCACTCTCACCTTGAGCAAATTCGAGCATACATTTTGTGGACACTGGGGGGGGATAGAACAGGGCCCGGCGGCGGCGGCGGCGGCGGTCACTCTTGTGGAAAGTGGGACAGATGACCACAGGGGGGCCATGATCCTGACTGGACGGGTCCCCACAGGTAGAAAGTCTCTCAGAGCCGCCGGCTGTGTCAGCTGCTGCAACCGCAGCGCTGAAACAGAAAGTGGCGGACAGCTCTGCCCCCCCCCCGACCCCCCCACCCCAACCCCCAACCCTCTCTGCCCACCCTCCCCCACCCCCCTGTCATGTCCTAAATGTACTTTGTCGCAACGGAGACAATTTATTTAAATCAGCACACGGTGCCGAGGCACGGGACGCATTTTCAAGTGTGGTGTAAATGAGTCCTGGCCGTCCTGTCAGCGCCGCTCTTAATGGATGCTAATTCATCCTGCGGAGCTCGGCGTCCTCATCATCATCACCGCCAGCTCGACACTTCTATTCTACTGCGTGGAAAAAAAAGGGGTGTGGGGGGGTGAAACAGCCCAGCGCCATTATGGGATGGAAAACATTCATTCAGTTTTCGACGATGTGTTTAGCAGGAAGCGGCGTTAGCGTGTCGCCATCCACGCGGCGTAATCCGGTTGATTGGATGAAACCATTTGCTCGCTCGGCTATATTGACACTCCACAAATAGAGAGATTACCGCTAGTTAAAGATAGTCAGTGAGCGAGGGAGGTCTTTTTTTTTTCTCTTTAATCTGAAGTGTAACGGCTTGAAATGGAGAATTTCGTATCTGGTAATTAACTGGCTGTTTAGCTGGCGCTAATGCTAATTTAAAGCCAACGGCCCAGATTCTGGTAGCAGTCTGGTCGATGTTAGATTTTTTGGTTTGCTTGTTTGTTTTTCCTGAGGAATAAAAGAAAGGAATTTACATTTCACTAGCTACGTTTCCATTACTGTTTTTTTTTTTTGCGTTTGTTTGTTTTTTTTGCAAAGTAAAAGCGATATTTCCAAAATTTCAGGTGTTTCCATTGAATGGTGTGAAGCGCATCAGCCGTAATTCTCGTAAAATCTCGTCCTGCGGGACCACAGCTTTTCGAAGCCCTTCTCCCTCATTTCCCTTTGTAATTCCTCGTATGAATCTGCATTTCGATGTAGTTTGCTGTCAAAAATGGTTGTTTTCTTTTTATTTTTGATTCCTTCCTCCGTCCAAATATAACGCACCATTTTCACTTAACTGGTCATGTGACCCTGTACGTCACGTCCGCTGACTGAAGTGTTTCCATGACACTTTTGCAATATGCCTCGATATGGATCCGTCTGAAAAACCACCTCATGAGAGACATACATACATACAGTACATACATTTTGGGTTGTTCACATATGTATAACTATCATTTCATTTCATGAAATTTAATTAGCTGTCATGGGGGAAGGGGCGGCGGCGGGCAACAGACTGACTGGATTCGCCATCACTCAGCAAACCGTGGCAGATAAAATCAGGCATTTAAATCCTTCCCCCCCCCCTGCTCCACATCAGGTTCAGTGGAACTGCGAGAAGGACTCAGTGGCTTATTGTCACGCGATATTAACGGCAAACACAAAGGGCTCGTCGCGATGCGTTAGCGTCAGCAGCGAGGAGCGAGCTCCGCCCCCGCCCTCCATTTTGCTTCCGGCCGAGGACGGAGAATCAGACTCCGTCGCATGAACCCGGTAAAATGCCTCCACCGTGAAAGGAGCCAAAGCAGCTTTTCCCTCAGATGCTTTCACTCTGATTCGCCATTACCAAAGCCTCTCATCCCTCCGTGAAAAGATGCCATTTCCTTCCCTTCTCTGATTGCTGTGATGTGAAGTCACCCAGAGACTAATCCTGGAAATAATAGAGATTAAGCTTCTCTTCCCCCCCAGTTATTTTTTTTCTTTTCTTTTTTTTTCTGAGGTGCTATAATTTCCTCAGCTCATAATCTCCACCCCCCCCCCCCCACACACACACACACACACACACACACACACACACACACACCCAGCCCCCTCACTTACAGGAGGGTTGGCTGCTTTGACCTACACTCTCAGCCTCCGTGAAAACACCGTCTTCCTGCACACAGGCAGAAAATGGATGCAGATTAGCTCGTGCAAACTGGTTCATTTAAAAGAGGGGGTTGGAGTGAAGGAGTGAAATCGTTTTTTTTTTTTTTTTAACAGCAGCGGCAGCAGCAGCAGGAGGAAAATCAAAAGCGACACAGTTGCGGCTCCCCAGTTGATGGGCCCGTTTGCCAAAACCACCCTCACAATCCGTCACACTGCCAGCGTGTGACGGATTAAACGCTACGCTTATTTACTGCGGCGTGGAAATGGTGACGTGTTTCGTCATCGCAACAGCTCACCTTTGCACTCCCTGCTGCACGTCCAAATAATGATACCGGGGGTGGTGGTTTTTTTTAATCCGCGCCCCTGCACTTTTTAAAAAAAAGGTGTTTTATGGTGTGACACATCACTCAGGTTCATTGCTCAGTGCTGTTTTTTATTATACTGTTTACACTGACACCTCTTGAAACAATAGCCAATGGTACATTTAGAAAAAAATAATAAAATGTTTTTCAGAAAAACTCAACAAATTCATCATTAGAGGATAATTTGGAGAAAAAAAGAAATCATGTGCGTCATAAAATTACTATCAGGCAGGTGACATTATAATGACTCAATGATTTTCAGATTTAGAAAAAAATTGTTCGACGGGAAGCTCTTCTCAAAATGTGTTATTTGGAGAACCTGCGGAGCTCCGTCCTCGGTCACATGACGCGGTTACAGATTCTCGCATCACAGCCGCTTGTGGTTTGTTTCGTTAAAAGGAGTTAATTAAACGTCTCGCTCTGCTGTGTGCGGGGGGAGATTAATGAGATCAATTTCAGATTCGTATAGAAGGAATCGCCGTCCTCAAAATTGGCGCTGACAGGCAGATTAAGGACGTGGGGCCGGTTGAGAGGGAGAGGAAGCCGGTCGTCATGATCCAAAAATCTAATCTGATTTAATCAAACCACTTTGGTTGAAAATGTTAAAGGTCCCATATTGCACCCAGTGTCGGCTGTCTGTCTGCCTGGAAAAGGTTTGATTTCTTTTAATCATCTTCAGAAAATAGTGCATTTAGCCCCCTGTTTACAGCTGCATGCCTAAAACTGCTGCTTTTTTGGACTTTCAGCATGTTGGGAGACCCGTTGTGGGGCACTATTAAAGCAAGAAAAGAGCAATAAAAACAGTCTCCGACAGGATGTTTCTGACAAATAAAGCATGAAAAGTGTTTTTTGGTCGTCGCTGTTCCTGGAGAATTAAATTGGAATTCATTAAACCAGTTAGTGTGATGTATTAGCTGTCGCTGTTGTCTGATTTTCAGAGTTCACAGTTAACGACCATACAGACCGAACGCCTTCACAGTTCGCGCTTTCCGTCCACCTGCTTCGCTCTTCTTCAACGCTGAACTTTTCACCCGGTCCACTGCTGGATGGGATCTGCTCTGTCCTCACCCCGGGGTGACGACTCTGTCTCCCCTCTGAAGGGAAGAAGATGTAACAGCCAATTCCAGTCGGCAGCTCTCGGCTCAGATGGAAGTTCCCTCGTCTCTCTGTCTGTTTGCCGCTCAGTGTTCCGGACAGGCAGACGCTTCAATTTTGACCGTGTGCTCTTAATCCCTCTCTGTTGCTGCGCTGAATTTATTTGCTCGGTCCGTCCGCCGAGGAAACAAAATCTTTCAACGTTTCCACTTTTTTTATGGTCAGAGTCCCCGTTATGGAAAATTACAGTTTGACGGCTCACGCCCTCTGGCGAGCAATGCGACTCCACCGTTTTTGGCACAAAGTGAATATTTTGCTCTGACAATCGTGTCTCCTCCTCATGAGTGAACGTGACTTGCGGTGTTATTTGAAGTGCACTTCTATATGATGGACTGAGTTTACTTTGAAGACTTTCGCTCCAACCACAGTTGACATTTTAAACGGTGCCGAACAGTCAACAATTCCACATCTACTAGCTTAGTTCTGGGAGGGGGGGTTTCAACTACTTGTGTGTTTTATAAAGTATAGACCCAATGCAAAAGTCATTTGGTTCCCACATTTACAGTGATGCAAATGCTCGAATGCAACATAGTTGTAACTATAAGCAGTTTCAAAAACAATGAAGCAAAGTGTTGCATTACAGGACCCCAAAACAATGACATCACTGCAATAATGAAATTAATTAATGGACTGATTATTGAATAATTAGGAGACTAAAAAAAAAAAAAGCCACATTTGATGATTGAAATAGCAACAAAATTCAAATTAATCAGGAAACAGATGCAATGTTCTTGCCGAGAGAACTGCCACTGCGACGGTCAGTGTATCAGTGCAAGTATTGAGAGCGCGGTTAGCATTTAGCTGGAAAAACGTCTGGCTCTGCTTCCAAAACACAATTTTCCCTTGTTTGATTTTCCTGGAAGCATGTGTTCGAATCGGCGTGAATCACATCCAGAACAAATGACGGCAGGCTTTTATCTTTCCGCCGCGCCGCCTGCCAGAGAGAAGAGCCCCGAGGCATTCGCAGCCCCAGGCTGTGATTAAACTGCGTCACGCTTCCCTTTTTTCTGTTTTCTGTCTTTTTTTTTCACATCCGTTTCCAATACTCTGTTATATCAAAGTACCCAGCGGGTCACCTGCTGCGGAGCCTCTTGATGTGACTCCTGACGCCGAGTTCCTATATTAGATGTTGCGTCAACTCTAACATTCATAAGAATATCTGATCCTTATTGACGGGAGGATTTGTGTGTGTGTGTGTGTGTGTGTGTGTGTGTGTGTGTGTGTGTGCGTGTGTGTGTGTGTGTGTGTGTGTGTGTGTGTGTGTGTGTGTCCTTATCACTTTCCCGCTCGCCCTTATTAGAGGCATACTGACGTTCATTTCGTTCTGAGAAACACCTGAAAGCCAGCAAGACGGTGGAAACGGAGGGAGATCGACGATGCCATTGATGTTTTGGCTCGGGGAAGAACGTCATTTAATGACACCCGGGAGGGGTTGCGTCACTGCCTACCTTTTTTACATCCCCGAATACTGAAAAGTCTAATTTGCATTTCAGGGAACCACCTTCACAAGCATCTAATCATTTTTTCAAATGAATAAGCCGATGAAAATACAACGTCTGGGTGAAATCTAAATCAACAGTCCGCTGAACAAAAAAAGTCATTTAACATAAAGTTTTCTAAAAAAATCTACATCAACAGCCACATTCCTGACAGCCCTAACAAACCTCGACGTGATACATGCATCAGAACGTGTTCGCAGGGCTGTGGCGACGCTGTGGGCGTCGCAATGTGAACTCGCTGATGTTTGATTTGGGTCGAGACAAAGGTCACGATGCTCTTTCAAGCCCCGGGCCGTCTGTAAGCATTTACATCAGCCAAAATTAAGCATGAGGGGAGGTCACTAGAGGTCATGCCAGTGGAGATTTCAGAGGGAACATGATGATGATGATGATGATGATGATGATGATGATGATGATGATGATGTAGTAGAATAGTTGGGGGGGGGGGGTGGGTGTTGCCATTAAAACAAACAAGGGGGAGGTAAATTAATGTTTGCATGAAGACGGATAATTGGCGAGTTAATGAACTAGTCTCCTCTATATAATGGGTGACATATAGAGAGGAGGAGGAGGGGGAGGGAGAAGGAGCAAGAGGACCACATGATAACACACTGTGTTGTGTTTAAAGGCCAGAGCCATTAGTCAAGATTAACTAATGCTGCAAAAGAAAAAAAGGCCACGCGGTTCCCTCGTCATTTATTTCCTGCAATTAATGAAGTGATTAAAGCTTCACTGACGGCATCGCTCACAATTAGCTCTGAAAATCTGTCTGAATATGGATGTCGCTCTTTTTACTCGTGTGTACTGGAGCATTTTTTACCGCTCATGTTTTGTTTCACATCAACTTTTCCCCGCTCTGAACATCCAATACCAGCCCATCAGTCTTAGCTGGAGGCTGCAAACAGAGGGCTAAATATGCTGTGGAGCCTTTTAAGATTAAAGTCTCAGTGATTGTCACTGGATGCCAAATTTTGCCGGCGATCAAACCCATAACGTACACTCTACCACTCTACCACTGAGATGACACGGTTATGGAGTCCAGGATGCAGAATAGCTGGGAAAATTGGGATCATGCTGGACTTTTTTTTTTTTTTTAAAGTTAAACGTGTGTTTTTGTGCCTCTGCTTCCCTTCGTTTTCAGTGAAGTTAAAGTTTTCTTGTCCATTTATTTCCTCCTCTGCTGTAGGTGCCCTTTCCCAGAGCCAAGTCCACCCCCTCCTGGGCTCCCTGGCACTGCCAGGACGACCCCTCCAGCCGCAGACTCATGCCCACCTGGAGCACTTCCTGCCGCTCAGGATCAACAGCTCGCCGCCTCTCAGCCTCTTCCCCAATTTCAATACGGTATGACGCTGCGCTTTCTGACTCCCGCACGCAGCAGCTTCCCTGGAACGCCGTTGATCCAGGAATCTGCTCCAAAACAGGCACATACACACACACGTTCGTCGCTACTCTGACTCACACGAGACACGTTAAATACGTGGGTTGTGTGGGCGTCTGTCTGTGACCTCGGGCTAAAAATATCATCTCACTCAAGGATTACCACTAAGCAGAAGATACTGCTGAAAAGTGTAGAGGGAGGGAGGGAGGATTATCCCGGTTTTTTTCTTCCTAGCAGAGCTGGATATTTAGCCCTCTGTTTACAGCATCCTGCAGTAAAATAAAAACAAATAAAAAAAAAATCGCTGGGTTGTGGCCCCCTGCTTACCCTCCAGGAGTGAGGGTAAGCAGGGCAGAGCTGTCACGAGCATAGGTATCATTGCCCTCTGTGACATCACAAAGGGCTGATTTCCAAAATTGGGACTTTCAGCATTTGCTTTATGAGAAGCAGAACAAGCAAAAGAGGAAAATTATGAACTTTTTAATTTTACGTATAATGGGAAGTGTAGTTTTTTTCTTAATTATTGACCTCGCTGGACATCACTATGTGCTGACTTTAGGTCAGCAAGTTTTCAACCAATAACGTGACTCTTAAATTGCCTGTTTCCTAAAAACTACATCTACATTATGTATATTTTAATGCACTCAAATGTTCGGTGCTCTGTTCTAAAATAACTTTATAACATCACAACAGTCAACTGCATCTCATTCTTATTTTTTTAGTTCCAAATTATTGTTGTTGTATTTAAACTGCACGTGTATTCTTCGCATCTCCGTCCAAACTTGTGAAAACCTGACGCCGGCGTCTCTGTGTTGTCCCGGCAGATGGACCCAGTTCAGAAGGCGGTGATAAACCACACCTTTGGCGTGACTCCGCCCAGGAAGAAGCCCATCATCTCCTGTAACATCTGTCACCTTCGCTTCAATTCCACAGTGAGTTTGATGCTGAAGTGAAGAGTTTGTTTTAAATCTCAGAAGTTGTGTTTAAAGCGTCTTAATTGTCCCAAAACTTATGTCCACCTGCCACTGACAGCTGCTCTGAGCTTTCTTCTCCTCTGTGTCTCACTCTGTTGTGTTTCTTTCACTTTTTTTTGAAGTCCCTGTCTCTTGGGGAGAAACAAAGTCCGAATCGCGACCCACAAACGTCAAGTAACTTTAACGCTCCTCACTGCAGGCGCCAAACACGCATAAAGAAGCAGGTAGCTCTTCGCCAAAGGCCTCAGCCGAGTCCTTCATATAACAGCCGCTCCTGCTGTCATCAGCTTAAAGACTTGCATCACGTCTCTCTTTTCTTTGTTAATTTTCCAGGCAGTTCATTCCTCCCATCAGTCCAATCTGCATATTTATACAGAATCCAGCCATAGCTCCTTTAAAGGAACGGAGTCTGAGCCCTTTTTATTCCTCCTTATCGCACTTTGCCGCTCACATTCATTCGGCTCCCTTTTGTTGAACTCGACTTTATACATATTTGCATTTATATTGTGAGGGGGAACCTCGAGGAATGACAATGGATTTTTCTCTGTGAATATTTATATATAAGCGAGACGGCGTCTTGCTGACTTCCTCAGCCGTCCCTGCCTCCGCTGCGCGCTCTCTCCGCTCTCGCTGCTGAACGTTGAAGTGCCGGTCGGAGTTCCGAAGCTAACAGGCTCTCTCCTCCTCCTCCTCCCCCTTCCTCTTCCTCTTCCTCCCCTGCCCTCCGCCCTCCCCCTCTGTGCTCTGTGCAGCCGAGCTGAGAGTTCTGGTTGACCCAGGAGTTGGATTTCCCAGTTACAGCAGGTACCTGGTACCCCCAGTAGGGGGCGGCTCTGAGCTGGCCAGCGTTTGTACTTGATCGTGAGAGTTTTGGCTGAGTGAAGGTTCCTGAGTGTTTCAAGTGTTTTGCTTTTTTATACGTGCTCGCCAGAGTTTTGTGCTTGTAGAGGTTTTAATTATATGGTGATAGTTTCCACAGGCAACAGTTTCCATGGATGTGTTAGGTTACATTCACCTCACAGCATTTAAAATATGCAAGCAGTCGCTAGCGACGACGTCCATTGCGCCACAATCAATTTTTTTTCATGTTATTGATGACCTTACGCATTCATGCATCCAAAATCTAAAATGTATAGGACTATACAGGACGTAGTGTTTGATGTGTCCCCACATAGTTACAGAATTTTAGCTGCTCTTCAAATGAAAAATGATCATTTCATATTGTCCAGTGTTTTATGACGGGTATAAAAAAGCAGTAGACTTGAAATAACTCAGATGTTGGGGGTTTTTTTTCCCCTTAAACTCACGGAAAAGCATGAGAGAGTCCATCTTGCAGGATTTCACACTTTGAATGACTTTCTAATTCCGCTTCCTCTTTTCCTGTCGGAGGACGGTTGTCGCTGGCCGTGTACGAAGCGCTTTTGGCATCCTTGGTGTGAGAATGCAGAGAAAAGCCGCTTGGAAGGAGGTTGGCGGAGGCCTTGCTCTCTTTGAACGAGTTTGTTTTTTGTTTAACTGTTTTTTGGTGTTTTCCTCGCTCTTGAAGTTACTATGCCGCCACATAGTGAACTCATACTACGCCGCTAGTATGCAGAGGGGAGCCGACTCGTCCCTCCGACTCAGTGACACTGAATCACGCTGAATGCTTGGTGTGCACTGACATTCAACGCAGCCAAAGGCCTTGTGCACCTTTTGCTCGGACCTGAACTCTTCGCCCGTCGTGGTGGAACCCTTCCAGTGTGTCGGCAGGCCAAGCTTTGTGTGGCGAGTGAACGCGTGCAGACAGGAGGAGGGGTCTTCGCCTGACAACCGGGGCCGAAAGATCTCCTCTCTTACACCGAGCTCTGCGTCCGCTGCTCTGTGTTTACCCAGAAACAGATAATTTGAGGAAAGACAAATTATCTCAGTGGAGAAACCTCAGGTCCGGCTGTCGGTGGAGGACGTCCTCTCGTGTCTTTCCTAATCTGAAAGGCATCGCTGTTGCAGGAATGTGTCCAGTTAAAGGTCCCATATTCTGCACATTTTCAGATATTAGCAAAGTGGGGCGAGTTATTTTTATCTGCAACCCCTTTTAGAGCTTCACAAAACAGCATAATTAGCCCTCTGTTGGCAGCCTCCTGCTAAAATGCTGGGTTTTGGCAGCCTGCTAACACTGATGCAGGGGTGGATTTTCTGCATATTTAGAAGGGGATGAAAACAAAGCAGTGTGTTTGGTATCTGTCTGTTCATGACAAAGGCTTACCGCTAAGACGGCGCTGTCATTTGTGACATCACAAAGGGCTAATTCCCAAAACTCTGTTTTAGCATGTTCTGAAAAATGGTACAAGCAAAATAAGAAAAGCAAGGACCTTTTTTTGACTGTTGCAAGCCAGTAACATATTGCTGTATTGTTGAATTTGGCTCAATATGGGACCTTTAAAGCAACTTTTTGGATTGAATTGCAGACGAGGCAGAAACAGCAACTCCTCAGTCAGGCCAGCTTCCTTTCTCTGTGTGTGGTGCCTAAACCCATCCGTCGTCGTGTAAATATATGAAAATGTACCGTGTTTGATAAAAAGATGCACTTTGTTTGTTTGTCACGGCCACAAAGCTTCATAAAAACCGTGGGGGCCGTGCTTGGTGTTACCCCACTGAGGTAAACGGAGCAACGCAGTGATTTTTATTTCCTGTCCTGTCCTGTCAAGTAGTGAACATGAAATGTTTTTCCGTGTTTTTTTTTTTCCTTCACGGCGCACAACAAAATGTGCATCTGCTTCACTTGTTGTGCTCCGTCCACTGGAAGCTGATCTTCCTCCTCCGAGCGCATCTCTATCTGCAGCCATCATCCGCAAGAGATCCCGGGGATCTGCATGCGTCTGTTGTCGCGCTGCCACAAATGGGCTCCTCTCTCACACCAGAAGGCACGGAGGAGGTCATTTTGGTGCGGCGGGAAGAGCAGACACGGGCCATTTTGTGTCAGAACGAATCAGCTGGGAGGACGAGGACGGTCATGTGACGTCCAAGAGGCTGGCCGAGGCTCGTTTGTGCACAAGCATGACGTTTGACGATGATCAAAGTGGTGATGCGGCTTTTTCTCCCGGGGGTGGGGGGTCGGATGCTCAGTCGCACAAAATTCAGTGGCCCAGTTTATTTATTAGGATCCCCATTAGCTGCAGTAGAGCTGCAACTACTCTTCCTGGGATTCACCAAATTTTTACATACACAATAAACATGAATCAAAATTGCATTCAATAGTATATAAAAAAGCAAACAAAAAGTATGAAAAACATTATGAAGCAAATGAAAATAAAACAAAGGAAAAGACAATAAATGTGACTTTCATCTCAGTCACCTCAATCCCAATCAGTTCATCATTGTACCTGACTAAGTCTGCACATATATGAAAAATAGGCCATACATATACTGTATGTTTAAAGTGCACAAATGGATCCAACCTGTCTGTGTATTATGTCATATAAACAAGATTAAACCTAGATTACTCCTCATGTTGATAGATGCAGCTTTACAAGTCTTTTGAAATTATCTACTTTTGAAGTGATTAGGTCATAAATTCCATTCTGTCATACCCCTAAAGATGACAGTGTTTTTTTTTATAGCATGCAAAGCCAAAGAGACCGAGCAGATGGGAAGAGCTACATTTTATTATTTGATTTAATCTTTTTTCTTTAAACGCCGTCATGTCTTCGCCACCGCCTCCTCTTCCTCCTCCTCTTCTCATGTGTGTGTGCGCTGTGTCCCAATGTCAGACCCAGGCAGAGGCCCACTACAAAGGCCACAAGCACGCCCGCAAGCTGAAGGCCTTGGAGTCGCAGAGGAGCCGGCAGAAGGGCGCCCGTGGCCCGCACAGAGCCGCCAACAAAGAGCGCGGTGGCCGGGCGGCGCCGGGAGCAGAACCACCGGCCGCCGACTCGCATCTCAAAGACCCGACAGGTACAAATCAGTCTTTTGTCAAGGCCTCCTTTCTCCTCCCCCTCCCCCTCCTCCTGCTCTGAGTAATTAATGGTAATTTGACAGACATGAGCGCCGAGCCGTGGTCTCCGCCCCCCCCGCTGGGTAATCACCGGTTATTTCCTCCCCTGCCGTCATTGGCTCCGTCAAGCAGGGCAGACGCTCCCACCCTGCGTGCTGAGGGTCCTGAAAAGGCCCCGTGTGCGACATCTAGCCCCGACTAGTGGTTAATGAAGCATACTGCAGTGATTCTGCAGAATTGAATTGAAATCCGGTCGGCAGGCAGAACTGCAGTCGCCCTCCAAACATTTTGCTCTCGTCAGCAAATCCCAGATTCCAGATCCACGTTCAAGGCTGCACAACTTTTTATTTTTAATTTACATCCTCGTTACTAACAAGATAAAACACAGCAGTGTTCAAATGACTACAAACGTGTGCTTGTTTCTGTTTTGCATTCAATGCCAAAAGATCAAGAGCTACACACAGGGCCTTTAAACTCCTGAATTGGTGGCATGGTGTAAAATATCCAAAGGGTCAAAGCAAAACATGTGTGAAGATGCTGTTGCAGCTGCTACCAATGCATTCAGCAGGATTTGTCAGAAAATGTTGAGTCAGCACCCCAAATTTTAGTGTATAGAAAAACACTGAAACAAGAAGGATAAATGTAAAATGTCTTTATTTCGTCCAACAGTTGAGACATTGGCATTTTCAGCAGCGAAGACACAGCGAGGGTCTTGGTACATAAATGTGGCAGGTGTTGGCTGCACCTCCCACTGTAACAAAAACAGGAGAAAAACCTCGCTGTCTCCACGATTCGCCTTTTCTCTTCATTATTGACTTCGGCCCCTTATTTCTTCTCAGTACCTATCAATTTTCCCTCCAACCACGCAATTATGAGGTTGTTACATCCAGCCGTTGCCATGGCTGCAGATTGGTGGTGAGAGAGGCTGCCGGCTAATGGCTGCAAGTCGGAGGGACAGCAGGTGAATGACTGACATAGCAGGAGAGAAGTGGGTTGAAAAGATGGAGAATTGATGAGGAAGGGAGATGAAAACAGAAAGGTTAGGTTAGAAGAAAGCATGTTTCACCGTGAGGGATGGCGTCATTCTTGGAATTGTTGTGGCGTTCTAAAATTGCATGAATAAATAATTTGATGTTGATTTTGAAAATGGAAACACAGCCTGTTGAAGGTAGGAAAATCAAATGACTTTTATCATACTGCAAGTATACACTTTTATTAACGTATTTATGGGAAGTACGTTAAGCTTTTACCAATATAAAAATCATATATCAAACCAAATTAGAGTTCATGATTAGCCTGTTGCAGTCTTGACTGCTCCTCACCATCAGTTCAGACCACTGCCAGCTGGGGATAATCCTGCAGAAGCTCCAATAAACCCAATTTGATGCTCAAGTTTGTCTGTATTTCGCCCCCTGCAGGCCCGAGCACGTCTTCGCAACCAGACAATGGCCCGCCGCTGTGCTCGTCTGCACCCGCCACTGCCTGGCAGCCTTCACCCTCAGGCTCCCCTCAGCCGTCGCCCCACGACCCCCCCGACCCTCAGCCCACCGAGCCGCCTGCGCTGCCGCCGCTGTCAGACGGTCGTCCTGAGGAGAAGGGGGCGCCGCCGGCCGCCGGCACAGCTCCACTCTGCAGACCCCAGGGGAGTTCAGCTGGAGGTGAGCAGGAGGCCACGGACGAGGCCAAGAGCGGCAAAAAGCAGCAGCTCCACTGTCCCACGTGCAAAGTGACGGTCAACTCCAGCTCCCAGCTGGAGGCTCACTGCAGCGGTGTGTACGACAGCACTCGGGCCGCACTGCCGTTGAAGGTCCCATATTATGGAGAGTTCACCTTCCCAACGGTGCCTCCGGCTCATTGACTTATGGAAATTGTCTCTTTGTGATGTCACAAAGGGCACTGACACCTCCTTCCATGTTGGTGTCATCTCCTCTAGCCTCTGGTTTTAGCTCCACCCCGATGCCACCGCCACCCTGTTTTTGTCCCCTTACAAACATGCAGTGTCCCACAAAGCACGAGTTTTAGCAGGAGGCTGTAAACAGACGGCTAAATGTGCTGTTGTATGGAGGTCTGTTCTGGGATGTAATGAATCATGCTGGGCTTCTCCACTGGAGTCCAGGAAAATCTGAAAATGTCCGTAATAAGGGACCTTTAAGGTTTGCAAACCATTTTCCTGCCTGATGTGTTACGTGATGACTGCTACGTTTGATTCTGTCGATGAACCAGGTTCTAAGCACAAGCAAATGCTCAACGGTCGGAGGGGCAGCCACTCACAGTGCAGGGCCAAGATGACATCATCGCCCAGGACCGCCGGCCGGGTCAAGCAACGCCTGGGCTGCAAGGGCAGAGCAGTGGTGGGCGTTTCCAGCCAGCCCTTCCACTGCGAAATGTGCCAGGTGTCAGTCAACTCGGAGACTCAGCTGAAACAGGTATTGGCTCACATGCAGCGTGTGTTGCTAAGTTTGCTGCAGACCAGCACCGCTGCACACACTCAGTAAAAATGCAGCCCGGTGCGTCGATCTTTCGAAACTGTCCTTCCTGAACTGAATCACTGCTTCCTTCCTCCGTCTGCTTCTAGCACATGAACAGCCGGAGACACAAAGAGCGTTTGGCCGGGAAGCCTGTCAAAGTGAAGTTCACCCCCTATAATAAGCTGCAGCCCAGCGCCATCTTAGCGGTAAGACTCTGTCATTGAACAGACGCACACAGTTTACAAGCTGCTTCTCTCTGCTTTTATTGCGCTCTCGTTTGCTGTCTCATCGCAGCAAGTTGTCAGATTTATAAAAGGCTCCCCGTCGCATTGGGTCAATGGTTGCCAAAACGAGAAAAAGAATAATTTCAGTGTCGCCAAACATGAGACGAATTGGTCATTTTGAAATTAGAATGTGATCCATTCTTACTTTTTTGTGACATTTTTTTCCATGACAACATTATTTTGCTTTTCTACCTCAAAAAATGTCAGCTTCACAATTCATTGACTTGCAGGGGGTAATGGCACGTCTGCCTCTGACACAGCGCCCCCAGCTGGTCAGCAGTGGGGCCATGTACTGTAGCTTTGGTTCCCTATCCAGCACCTTCTAATGCAATCATGCAGCTCAACTTCAACAGCAGCACCTCGTTAGAAGTAGCAAGCAAGCAAACAGGTGACAGAAAATGTTGTCGGGGGACGTGAGAAAGAGAAGAGGAGAGCGTAGCTGTGTTCACACAAGAGGGCGCTCTTCAGCCAACCAATGTTATGCAGGCCTGTAACTGTGACTTTGGCTCAGACATCATCTTCCCCGACATCAGTCTGTGAACAATAATAGATGAAATACTGTATCTTGTTGATTCCAAATGACAGATAAATAAGCTTCTCAGCTGTGAATGTCACTTGTGCAGGACAATAGACACTTAGCAACACAATCATTTTAGACAGTTATTCATGCAAGAACATCGTGGGTTGGATCCCAGGCCAGAGGTCTTCATTTCAGAGTTTGCATGTTCTCCATTGTGTCTGCATGGCTGCTCTCCAGGTTCCTTCCTCCCACAGTCCAAACACATGCACACTAGGCTGATTGGCAACTCTAAATTTTGTCTGTAGGTGTGAGTGTGAACGGTTGTTTGTCTCTGGACGTGGTCCTGTGATAAACTGGCCTCTCGTCAGTGACACTGTCAGTGAAACAGTGACAGAAAATAGACGGCGGGATGGCATCTAGTCCTCACTTGCAGATATTGTTTTCGCGCGGCACTGCTCTTTATTTTCCAGTTGTCTTTCCTCAGTCCTGTTTGAAGTGAACATGCCTCTGGTCTTTGGTTTTCGCAGACTAAACTGGCCCTGCAGAAGCAGCTATCCAAGGCCCTGCCGGCAGGGTTCCTGACCAGCCCTCTCAACCCAGCTGCCCTGTGCACCATGGCATCTGGACCCCTGGCACTGCGGCTGCCGCCAGGTCCCACTGCCATCATTCAGGGTCCACTGATCAACCCGACGCTCTTCAGGCCCGCCCCGGGGCCGCTGAGGGCCACACATGCGCCCATTATTTTCTCTCCTTACTGACGATGAGCCAGAAACAGATCTGGTGTCAAAGAGGGGAACCCATCTTGCTGAGCGAGCAGAAGCGTTATCTTGATCTGGTGGGGACAAAACAGCGGACCTCCTGAGGGACGACGGGACACTATGCAGCGGACACTCGAGGCGGCGTGTCATCGTGTCAATTAGGGCGGTTCAAAGTCGTGAGATCGCACAAATCCTCTTGCAGACTGACATTTCAGCGCCAAGTGACTCCTGGAAGCCATAATGGCAAATACCTGTTATTTATAAAAAAGTAGATACATTAGAAATACAGTCGCAGTCATATTTAAGTTCCCCAAAAATTAATAGTTTTAGTGCTTTGGAGTTGCTTTGTAGGGGGAACAGTCACAATACTGTGGAGCAAACTGCTTCCTTCCAAAAAAAAAAGGACTTTCGGCGATGGAAAAACAAAACTATATATCTTACTTTTGAATACTACATCTTAAAAATGTAATGACTATACAGCTGTTGTCTGATATAAATGCTTTTCTTTTATGTTTGTTTTTGTATCATTACAAATGTTCCCTTTTTTTGTGACAATCAGCAACCACCAATAATAATGCCAAGAGTACTTTCCTCAGAAGTCTTCTCCTAACGCATATTTATATACATATTTAGTAAGAGAGAGAGATTGTTTAAAGTCAGAGAATATGAAAATTGAAGCCCTTGAAATGAGTCAAAATGGGCACTTAAGGTGATATTTAGTAAATATTTAAATATGTATGCATTATCTCAAAATATATCGGCAGCAGCCTAAATAAGGGAACACAAGAGTTTGAAAAGGAAAACCGGTTTATGAAAGACTACGGAAAACTCACCAATTTATTCTCACTGAAATCTACCAGTATTTAAAGTTCTATAGTGTGCAAAGACGTATAAAATGTGTCTAGTGTTGCAGAACTTTGTTTGAGGGAAAGTTTTTGTTTGTGTGTGTGTGTGAGTGCGTGCGTGCGTGCGTGCGTGCGTGCGTGCGTGCGTGTAATGCGTGCGTGCATGTGTGCGCGCGTGTGTATGCATGTTGTCTTCGGTCTTTTGGTGCGTTCTGACCTCAACAGTCTGCACAGTCCATCGCTGGGGTGCAAAGTGCTGCTTATAATATTTTGGGCTCTCAGCCTCACCCCAGATGTCCTCTCACATTATGGGAGGATATTGTGTACCAATCTGTGCAGAAGGCTGCTGGTTAGGACAGGCTGTAATGTGCTGTTCCCTAAATTATTTACTGTTTGTCCAGACGTTTGAAAATGTGTCTCTGACATCATTAAATCTGACATGTGCGTGTGTGTGTTTTTTTTTTGTTTTTTTTTTTTAATACAATTGTAAATACAAAGATAACACTAAATCCTGTTCAGCAATATTTATTTTTGCGTTACCTGGGGAATCAAATTATGACATGTTGTAACTGTGCATCAATTGCAATAATGTAAATTACTATGAGCTAAAAAATACTGTTGTACTCTAAGTGAACTTATAAATAGTATTCATTTTTATGCGGGTGCAGTAGTTGTTTTTTTTTTTTCCTTTAAATATTATTATGTGTGACTTCATTTGGGGCATAACTGATATGAAAACCTAAAGAAATACAGATGTATAGAGCATATAAATCAAAGTAATAAAGGCCATTGAGTCTATATTAAGCACAGTTTTTCCTGTATAGATTGTGGATCTGTGGACTATTTTACAACGAGAGGCACTGACAATAGCCACTGCACACAATTCGGCTTTAAACTATATTTAAGCAAGTATGAAACCAAAAATCCAATTTGATCATAACTATGTGCATATTTTTTTTTGACACGTTTGAGCCCTCTAGTGGTAATTTAGAGGAAAATACCATCAGACAATATACTGTATAAATGTATACAAATGCAAGTGTTAAGTTTGATTATTTTGTATGTTTAGTAACAAATAAAAAAAATATTACAGATACAGAATTACTGAGATTAATAGTAGTTAATAATACTAGCACTGTCACCTTGAGATGAAAGTAAAACAGCGGTTATGGCTGCACACATGGTACTTACTATAAATCAAAAACATAGTGATTTTTGCAATGACAATTTTACACAGAAGTGTCTAAGTAATATGTTTCACGCAGTTTCTTAAATCCCGTCAGCGGTCTTTGACCTACTTTTAAAACAAATCAAACCAAGGCAAAATACAAACATATCTACATTTACCGTTTTTGTATTTTTGCTCCGACAATGATACATATTCATTGAAGCCGTGTTGGCCTATATTCTCGCGGCCTGAAAAAGCGGAAGTGACGTCGGTCCCCATCGTTCTTTCCAGAAAAACATGGCAGCTGTTGACATCGACGTGCCGGTGGACATAGACTCCAAAATCCGCAGTCCGGAGGAACTGGAGCGGTAAACTGCTTTCTATAAATCCAGAGTCGATCATTTTGTCGTATAAATAATCGATGAATTATTGACTTAAATTAACCGCCGTTGGCGGACTGGCTTCGAGCGACGTCCCCGGAACGAGCTAACCTGGCTAGGAAGCTAGCAGGGAGGAAAAATGTGGACCACTTTGTTTTTTGTTCAATCTTACGATAAATCACAGTAATAGTCGTGGATTTGTTGAATGGCAGCGACCAGTGCCATGATTTATCTAGCAAGCCAGTATTTGAACTTTTTTTTTTCCTTTCCCACTTTCGATTTTGGATTTGTCGACCTCGTTTGCTGTTGGTAAATTGTGAAAATGTTTTTCGGAATTTAGCTTAACTGTTTTCCGATAAGTACTGGGCACATCTAGTTTTGTTATGACCTAAACACTAACCATGCTAGATTAAGTACTTATACAGTACACGAAGATGTAACTCAAGGTGGCGCTTCATTCTTGACATCGTTCGAGAAAGTTCGATCGCATGCTTCTCTTCAGCTCGACTTAGCGCATAAAACGTCGCACGATAGCCGATAAGACCTTTTTTTTTTTTTTTTTTTTTTTTTAAATCGACAGCAGCGTACAGAACTATATAAATGGCATCAGCGTATATTCCTGTTGGTAAACATTCCTCAACGCATTATCAGTGGTGGTTTTTGCCATGGGATGACTTTTCCGTAACCGCTTGCACCCCGACTCTGCAAGAGAGCCGTAACGGAAGTCCATCTATGAGCCGCATCTGCTTCTTCGTTTAGCTCAGATACTGAACAAACAAGAGAGCACCGCACTGTGCCTGTCAGCTGGATGATCATTGATCGAGGCTGCTGGCACTCCGGAATCAGAGCCTCTTTATTGCGTGATGACAGCATCAACATCACAACCTAACGTGGCCAAGGAATTATGCACCTTGAAATCCGCAGCAGAAGCAGGTCTCTTGCATTAGGGAGTCCCGCCATACTGCTACTTCTTAACAAACAGAACCCCTCTATTTCACAACTTGACATATTTCTCTGACAACTAAAATAATCCAGTGTTGAACATATTATTGGAGAAATTAATCACAATGCCACAGACTTTACGTCTGCAGTAGGAAAGAAGGCGACTCAGCCAGATTGAGCTACATACGTGTAATTAAACATCCCAGAAATCCCCCCCCTTTTATAAGCCCATTAGAAAAAAATAATGATTAAAAAAAAAATAAAAAATTATGCTCTAATCGGCACCCTTAATTTAAAAGTGTTAGACCTTTCAGAATTTTAAACTACACACTTGTAATCAACAATTCTCAGAATTCAGCACCATTATAACTGTGCTGCATGTGTTCAGTAACAATGTCCTGAGGTACTGTTCACCTCGCAACACTGCCTCAGCCTGGCAGAACTGTGTTAAACGCTTGAACTCTTTAAGTAGCTTTTTATGTGTGTGTGAACTTAATTTGCCCTTTGGCACCTTCTCTTTTTTAAGGGCAGCAGCAGGTAACATTCACCACTGTGTTTAGATCTCAGTCACACATTGTCTTTGTTTGTGTCTCCCTTCAACAGTCAGGCTGAAGGCTTCAAAGAGCAAGGAAATGCATTGTACAGCCAGAAATCCTACTCTGAGGCATTCAACTGCTACACCAAGGCCATCGGTGAGTGAAGCTGCGTCCGATAATGACGTATTGGGGCTGTCAGGGATCAAGTCAACAACTGACTTTAACCAAAACCAAAGTCTCACCTGTATGTTATATTGTACATTGTGTTATACATTATTATACATACCTGTATTTCTAGGTATCTCTCCACTGATGGGGCCTGGGTGTTGCCTTGGTTTATGTAAATTTCCTTGTGAGACTGCTTGTACAATGGGATTTTTTTTTTCTTCTTTTGTCCCCAAGATGCCTGCCCCAAAAATGCCAGTTATTATGGCAACAGAGCAGCCACCCTCATGATGCTCTCCCGCTTCAGAGAGGCCCTGGAGGATTCCCAGCAGGCTGTGCGGCTGGATGAATGTTTCATGAAGGTTAGTTTTCAGCCGACTCGCACGCAGAACTACAGTCGTTGTCAGGTCTTCACTTCCTGTTAATGCTGAAGCTTGTTGGACATGTCACATTTGGATGGCTTTCTATGAGGTGGAAGACGAACCAGTAGGTTAACCGCTCTTTGTGACATCACAAAAGGCTGATTTCCTAAAAAGAAATGTGATGGCACCCATTTACTGACAAGTTGCCTTAAGAAAAAGTAAGAATGGACTTTGTAAAGGTTGTTTTTTCTTCTCTCTGACAGTCTAGCAACAATCAGTTATCCTAGGCATAAATAATGTGAAACTTTGCATAGTATGTGACCTTTGAAAGGTAACTTGCTGAGTATTAGCTGAGCATGTGAAGGTCCCGCTAACAGGAAGTTTGACACTTGTGTCCCACAGGGTCATCTGCGTGAGGGCAAGTGCCACCTGTCTTTGGGCAACGCTGTGGCTGCCATCCGCTGCTTTCGGAAGGTTTTGGAGCTGGAACCCAGCAACAGGGATGCTCACAAGGAGGTGGGGATCCAGAACGTTGCACTTTTCTCTTTTTCTTCTTTTTTCTGGAATCTGAATGCTGTCAGTTCTAATTGTAAACAAAGTGCTGATTCACGATTGTTTGCTTTCAGAATAAGTCGGCAGAAAACCTGCTGGAGTTCGAAAAGATGGCAGGTTTTGGCTTCGAACAGAGGGATTTCAGAAAGGTATAAATCACTGTCATTAAATGAATGCAGTAAAGAAAACCACTGCATCTCTTGACTTTAATGTAGCTTAATTGAGTAAAAGCCACTGGATACAAAAGCTAATATAGGATAATAATACTGGAAGGAAAAAAGGAAACATTATCTAGTCTTGAATTTAGTAGTTAGAAAGCAGCTTAATCCTTTGCCAATCTGAAATATGTATGTATATTTATATTTTTTCTAGGTGGTGTTCTGTATGGATCGCGCCTTAGCGGTGGCCTCTGCCTGCCATCGCTTCAAGATCCTCAAGGCTGAATGTCTGGCACTACTGGGCCGCTACCCAGAAGCCCAGTCTGTGGCGAGGTAGACACAGTTTATCATCATTCCGGTCTTATTAACTCACTTTGAATGGAACATCTTCATTTTGTGTCTACTGATGCTATTTATTGCATTATTTTGCATGTTGAGAGGTTGATGCGTATCTCTAATAAAGGTGTCTTTCACAGTGATATTCTGCGAATTGATTCTACGAATGCAGACGCCCTGTACGTCCGCGGCCTGTGCCTGTACTATGAGGACTGCATCGATAAGGCTGTTCAGTTCTTTATCCAGGCTCTGCGCATGGCACCTGACCATGCAAAGGCCCGGCTGGCTTGCAGGGTATGATCAGCGTTTTGTCATTTTGAAATTATTGTTGTTGATGTATACACTACCAGTCAAAAGTTTGGATGCACCTTTTCATGCATTTCTTTTTTGTTGTTTTATCTTTTCAACTTTCTACACTGCAAACAGATACTGAAGACATCAAATATATGAGCAAGATATATGTAATAATGCAGCAAAGAAAAACACCTTAAATAACTCTAATTATAGTTTATATCAAAGGTGGCTGCTTTGAAGAATTTAAATATAAACACGTTTGAGTTGTTTTACACTTTTATTGTTTCCTACATAATTCCATGTGTGTTCATACGTAGTTTTGATGCCTTCATTGAGAAAATGCAATGTCAGTAGTCATGAGAATGAAAGAAAAGACGTTCAATTTATAGGCTGTGTCCAAACTTTGGACTCGTAGTATCTGGCTAAATGAACGTGTCATAAAAGAAAGAACTCTCTCTCATCTGAAATAACTACACTGCGTCATTTTATATTCCCCTTACATAACATGTCAGAGTTATATTTGTAAAAAAAAAAAAAAAAAAAATTCTTCTGTTTTGATAAACCAGAATGCAAAAGCCTTGAAAGCCAAGAAGGAGGAGGGCAACCAGGCTTTCAAGAACCACAACTATGAAGCAGCTTACCAGCTGTACACCGAGGCACTGATGATAGACCCAAACAACATCAAGACCAACGCAAAACTGTACTGCAACAGAGCCACTGCCGGAGCCAAGGTGAGCAGCGGGGGTGGTGAGATTTATCAGAGCAGCTCAAGGTCGTTGGGTTTGGAACAATTGTATTTGTGTTCCTGTAAACCGTGACAGTACAAAGTGCTGTGTTTTAGCTGACATAATAAATAAATAAATGAATGCTTAAACCTGTCATAAAATAAGCAGTACAAGAAGAAATGCTGTTGTAGTGTGGCTCAAAGGGAATGCTGGTTTCGTCCATCCATCAAAATATTCTTGGCAAATGCTGTTGCCTGGTAACATTTGTAATTTAATCCGTATTAATGGGATCATTTGTTGCCGCCTTAAAGAAGATCTGCTTTATTTATTTCCCTCGTGCAGGCAATTAAAGCAGACAAAAATATTTAATATGGAAATGCTGGAAAAATCTAAAACAACAAAAATATGGTGGTTTTGCTTTTTTGATGAAAATATGACAAATGTTTTGTTACTGTGCAACTAATTTAACCAGACAATTTTGTTAAAACAAGTTTTTTCTCATGCACCCCCCAGTTATCTAAACTCGACCAGGCCATCGACGACTGCACCAGTGCAATAAAACTGGACGACACTTACATCAAGGCCTATCTGAGAAGAGCTCAGTGGTACGTTGCACAGTTCACAAGCATGTGGACACCCACTTCCCATCGCCAGGGACTTTGTTAGTGATTCTGTGTGCGTTGCAGCTACATGGACACGGAGCAGTACGAGGAAGCCGTGCGCGACTACGAAAAGGTTTACCAGACGGAAAAAACATCAGGTCAGTCTCGCGGAGCGCCACGGTCTTTTCCGAGCGACACATAGATTTTCTGTCTGATTTTCTTTTATCGCGTTAGACCACAAACAGCTGCTGAAGAGGGCTCAGCTGGAACTGAAGAAGAGCAAGAGGAAAGACTACTACAAGGTCCTGGGGGTGGGCAAGAACGCCACGGAGGAGGAGATCAAGAAGGCCTACCGAAAGCGGGCTCTGCTGCACCACCCAGGTCGGTGCTCTGGGCGTCTGCACGGCCAGCTGCTGCTTTTGAAACCTGCTGGAGGTTCTCATGGCTTCCCTCTGCATCGTCTCCCCGCGTCCTGTAGATCGCCACAGCGGCGCAACCCCAGAGGTGCAGAAGGAAGAGGAGAAGAAGTTCAAGGAGGTGGGCGAGGCCTTCACGGTGCTCTCCGACCCCAAGAAGAAGGTTCGCTACGACAACGGACACGACCTGGACGACGACTGCGGCTTCGACGGCAGAGGTGAGTTTCACTCCTCCTCCTCCTCCTCTTCCAGCTGCGGCTGCAGAAACCTGCTGGTGGCATGTGGGAACTGTGCAGCTTTTTTGTTGTGGGAAATATTTGGCGGTCTGTGGAGGTGAATTTGTTTTTTTTACTTGATCCATCATGTTTAAAAGTAGCTGTAGAGTGAGAAAAAGAAATCCTGTTTGAGAGAAAAAAAGATAAAATGATAATAAATCCAGAACCGCCACCACTGTGATAATTGGTGTGTAATGGAATGGTGAGGCGCTTTAGATGGCACACCCCTGATATTTAAAGACTTTAAGCCATTGTCAGGTTTTGAATGGCTGCCTGTGTGCGACTTGCGTCACGGAGTTTTGTTTTGCGGCATTACGTCACACTGGTGAAGATATTCACCTCTGATGGAGCTCTGCTGTGTCTTCAACGCCTCCAATTAATAATCTATCTTGCAATTTTGTGCCGTCTGGGTCTGGAATTGTAAGTCCGTCGCTTCCAAGACGGACTGGTTTCGCCGGTCACTTGCACGTTGACGCTTTATGGGACAGCACTTATTTTTAAACACGTAATTTACCACCTGGAGGCTGAACTGTGTCAACGCCAAACAGGGTTCTCAACTCTTGTCCTCTGTCGCCTTCTTGCCAGCTGAGCCGCTAAATTTGCATGTCTTTTTGTGTCTTCCTTGTCTCCGACCAGATTTCGATGCAAACAACATCTTCAGGGCCTTCTTCAGCGGTCACGGCGGAGGATTCAGTTTCGATTCCCCACAAGGTGCGTTTCTGGAACTTTCTTGATTCTGTTTAAAACAAAAGGACAAGCCAGTGTACTTCAGTGACTCATTTCTTTTCTCTCCCCCCTCGTCTAGATTCTGGACCCGGGAATTTCTTTTTCCAGTTTGGCTAAGAAGGAAGATAAAGCATGTTGGAATGTGACGCCTGACTGAGGATGGAATTAATTTGGACTCATACGACACCTCATCTTGCAAAAAAAATGCAACATAACAAAAACAAAAAAAAACTTGCCCCTATCTTTTTCAAAAGATTTTCGATTATTTCGTTTCGCCCCAACATTTACTCCCCACGGTGAAGCGGACAGACTTTTGGAATTTTGATTTAGAGGCTTGACTCAACAGTGTAAATAAGCGTTAAAGAAGACTTGTCTGTTTTTAGGAGGTTTGCGTCAACTGAGAATAGCATGCCCCCCCCACCCCCATAGGCCCCAACCCTCCACCCCTCATTGCCAAAAATCAAAACCGTTTCTCTGGTTTTATTGCGGGAAGCCAGATGTTGTGTAAAGAACTGCTTGGCTTGTGTAAAGGCGATGGCTGGTGGGGGGAGGGGAATGAACAGCAAGGCACTATGTAGAAGACGAGCTGTCGCTCGCCGTCTTCGCAGTGGAACTTCTCATGTTAAAACTGACCTCAGGACTGCCGACACCCGCAGGTGTGTCCAGGTTTTTATTGGCTGACTTGCCAAATTTAGAGTCGACGCCATGCAGGGTCTGTGTTTCCATTTGCTTTCTCTCTCTTTCTTTCTTTCTTCCTCCCTGCCTTCCTGCTGTATTGTATATTTAACTCGAATGTAAATTGTTTTTGTGTCTATAAATATTCTTCTTCAGTCTTCCCTGAGCCTACTTATATTTATTGTACTGTATATACTTGACCGTATACAGGAAAAGGTGAGTGATCGTCAATATGATTTTTTTTGAGTCAATGTGATTTTTTTTTTTTTTTTTTTGAAATTATTTTTTTAAAGACACTTCGCTGTAAACGTTTTCCATGCTGTCATCGCTCTTTTATCATGAGGCCAAAAATCGGAAAACGTGCACGTGTCTGGTGTTTTTATTCCTTTGCTTCTTTCCCACTTTTTTTTTTTAAATCCCATTCATATTCGAGGGGTGCCTTACGAGCATGAGCAGATCAATTCAACACTTCACAGTGTTCTTGCAGGAAGCACCGGCGCCGCTTGTGTTCGATGTATTTATTGTTTTCATTCAGTGTAAAGTTCCAACTCTCCCCATCATACGAGAGTGAAGTCGCTCCGCCAGCTGTCATCCACCTTTTCCTGTCATGCACGTTCAATCAGTACGCCCCCTCGTCCCACTGGTTCCACCTGTTCCGAGGGGGGCACTGCTAGGTCACAGGCTTCCTTTCCCAATAGTCGTCACTGACGTTTCGTTCTCTCTTTCTCTCTCTCTTTTTTTAATTTTAAAGGTTGTCACAGTATTAACAACACATGCTTTTCTTACTGCAGAAAATAAAGGGTTGTCTTTTACTGAACTGGTTTGCCTTCTAACCTCTTTCATGCACGTTCTTTAGTTTCATTTAATGTGGATTTAAAATATTCAAATTAACTTTAAAAAGAAAACTACATTTAGCCTTTTGTTCACAGCTTCCATCTAAAAACTGGGTTTTAGCGTCCTGCAAAAAAACTTGTTTCTATGTGAACCTTATACGTGATTTGAAGGGAACCAAACCGAGGTGGTCCTGGTGGATGGAGGTCACGCGTTGTCACGAACCTGGGAGAAGTATCAGTGCCCTTAATGATGTCACAAACGGCATACCTGTCCTCAGCTTCTTCTTCTTTTTTTTTTTTAATAAATCAGCAAGCAAAGGAAATAAGTAAAGGGTGGCATTCGTTTGGAGGGTTCAGTCTCTGGCCAGATCACACGTCGTTGTTGTAATGGGTTTTGTTGTTTGTTTTTTTATCATGGGTTCAGTCCTTTGCGCATGACCTCTTACTTCTCAGATACTTGATGTTTTCCCTGGTTTCGCGGTCGCTGGATTACCCGTGTAATACACCAGGGAATTAAATGTTCTTTGTGGGCCTGCTTTCTGAGTTGCGCCACATAAATTCGGGTTTTGTGGAATTACTTTTTCAGGAATTGTCTTTCAAATGAAGTGTCGCCGAGCGTTCTCCATCTTCTTTGAACAGGGAATTGGAATGATTTTCTCCCCCTGGTTTTATTTATTTATTTTTTTTAGAGACAAAGTCACTTCCTTGTTCCTTGGTTCCATTCGACAAATTACCAAGAAAAGTCCGAGAGAGAAAAAAAATCCGTACGCCTGTTTATTATACGATTTATATTACTATTAAAAAAAAAAAAAAAAAAAAAAAAAAAAAAAAGGGGGTTAACTGACATCGCCACATGATCGCGCTGGCCAATCAGGAGCCGGGCTTTATGCGTAATCGCTCGCCAGATGGTGGTGCGACAGGACGCAGGGTGAGGTGGCGTCTGACAGGGACGTACTCCGGAACAAGAAGAAGGAAACTCCGGGCGGCGGCGTGTCACTTTAGGACCAGGACACGACCCTTGTACTTCAGGGAGGTGCTACTTTCATAGGCAAGGTAACTGCTTAGTACTTTTTTCCTTTTGTACACGCCAGCGTTAGTCGGCTTCTCTCAAAGCTGGCGTCGTCCAGCAAGCAGTGAGCGGCAACGGAGCTAAAAGCAGCCCGTCAGAACTTCCGCTGTGGCGCATGTGAGATGCTGCTGCTGCTGCTGCTGCTGCTGCTGCTGCTGGTAGTAGTGGTGGGAGGAGAGAAGAAGAAGTCACTGTCGTCCTGTCACTGACAGACATATCCCGCTGTGGCTCATTGTTTATCTCAGTTGTAGGAGTGCACTCGGTTCCCAACACGGAACTGATTGAAAAGACTCCCGGACTAACAGAGCGCTTATTGATGCTGCACAAGCTCGCAGCTCCCAGCAGCAGCAGCAGCAGCAGCAGCAGCAGCTCCGCCTCGGAGTTTATTTTTCATGCCGTCTCGTCTCGCCCCGCTGGTTGGCTGGCTGCTGCTGCTGCTGCTGCTGCCCGGCTCACAGCGTACCCTATCTTCGCCAGGCAAAAGTTGTCTAGCCACAGCCAGAATGAAAGAAGTGGCCTAGCTTGTCCTGCTAGTCGATGCTACTCCGGTTGTGGGAGTGGCCGTGGTGGCTGCAACTGCAGCCTCATTTATTTGACCTGATTCCTGTCAGAAAAGTGTCACGCTGATTTTTTTCGCAAAGCAAGTGATGACCACACTAAAGCATTTACGTGTAAAAACCAATGGGGTAGTGTTGTAGCACTTAGCACTTTGAGATTTCTTAATGTAAAGTGCAATATAAATAAAATTCATTCGTGTTTTTTATTATTATTTATTGTAGTCAAGAACGCACCAACCGAGACCAAGAAAAGGATCAGGACTTTACATTCATTCATTTTCTATACCCGCTTCTTCCTGAGATCAGGGTCACGAGGGTCTGCTGGAGCCTATCCCGGCTGTCTTCGGGCGAAGGCAGGGTGACACCCTGGACAAGTCGCCAGTTCATGACATGGCAAGACTTTACATATCAAAGGAAAAAACAACAACACAACTTCTGCCAACTTTTACCTGACGTGTATGCTGCTACTTGAGAGATGTTGCCAAACGGAATTTCATTGTATTCAGTACCAATGACAATAAAACTTCTTAATCTTAATTCTGGGTGTCACAAACAGAGCGTAAAACGACAGCTGCTGGATTCTTTCCCGTTATTATTGTGTCTTTGTCGTGTTGGCTAAATCTTGACTGGCCTTGATCAAATATCCCAAGACCGTCCAGCCGGAGACCAAGACAAGACCCAGAAGAAATGCCTCCTAGTCTGACACGAGACAGAGACCCTTATAAAGTGGTCTCGAGAGACCAAGACCAGTCTGGAGGACTACAAAACTGCAATGGGGGGAGAGCAGTAACTCCCTGCAAGGTCCCCTACTGTACTGTACATATTTTTTTTAGGGTTCTATATTTAGCCCTCTGTTTACAGCCTCGTTTTTCAGTCCCTACCAGAAGTGATGCCCCGTTGGACCGTCCACATGTTTGGTGGGTGAGGGTTAGGAGCCGAGACCACGCTGCAGCTGGTGTCGCAGTCCTGGGAGAGGCCTTGTGGTGTCTTTTGTTACATCACAAACTGCTGTTTTCTAGTAATACGAGTACAAGTACAACGTTTCTCAAACATGAAGCAAGAGGTGGAGTGTGGACAGTTTGCAGACAGAATGGCACCTGTAAGATCAACACGGGGGTCTGACACAATCGCAACAATTTCATGGCTTGGTGGGTTTAAACAATTGGCTGAACGAGTGGATTATGGCGAGCTTAATACTGGGACATCTGTCCCTGAAAGCATGACAGGACGGCTTGTTAAGCCAAATCCTTGTCAGACATCTTCAGGTCAGATATGACAGCTATCCTGCAGACTTTTATCAGATGACGTTCGGCCGCCGATACGCTGATTCCAATATCTGTTACAATTCAGGAGCTGGAAAGAAAAGAAAGACAATCGTGAATGCTATCGGCTGAATGTGAGCTTTCACTCTTATCTTTTGTTTGGATAGTGGGACTTGTAGCGGTGCTCAAGGTCATTTATTGGCCTGTTTTCTTTACTCCCGCTGCTGGCCGCTGCTGTTGAGTCAAGGTGGGCCTGTGATTGCCAGGACAAACAGGGACAAGAAGTTCAAGGGTCTTACGTCCTGTTTGTTCTGTTCTTTGAGGCAGCATTTGCGGTTACAGGTTGGCAGAGCAGGTTTGACAACATGCAGGCGACTTCATCGAGGAATGCAGGAATCAACATCATCAACACAACCGGTTGTTTTCGTCTAGGTTGATGTTTTCTCTATGAAGTAATCTGGCTAGATTTGTTCATCTGTGGCTTTTATCTTGTTTCACTGATGCAGTTGGCGAAAATCATTGCAGCATTTGAGAATTGTTCATTTCCTGTTCCTGTTTCTTCCGGTGCTGTTGTGCTGGAAATAAAAGAAAATTGCTCTAATTATCAGTAGGCTGTGTGTGTTGTTGTTGTTGTTGTTTTTATCTTCAATCAGCATGACTACAGTTTATTCTTGGCTTCAGTTGCGGGCTGCATCAACCTCAGACACAGATAAATGATTCTTTGCTTCAGCTGAATGCAGGCATTGATTGGCTTTAACAATTTACCAAATCAACCGACTGCCGTCGCTTCAAGTTTCAGGGAAACCGAGTAGTGGGCAGTATTGTCTGTTTTTTCTGTTTGTTTTCCGCAGTGTTTTTTTCTACATGTTGGTGACTGAGGTGTTTCCTGTCATTCCCAGCCAAGCATACAATGTAAGCATGTGGCCTTCCAGCAAAAGGGACATTTTTAAACCGTGTCCTTGCACAGAGCTGCAGAGATTTAACCATAAGTTCATCGCAGGGCAGAACAAGTTCAAGAACTACTCAGTCCAGCGTTTACTTTATTTTAAAGGTCCCTATTATGAAAGAAAGAGACAACATATAGAAGGTCCAACGAAGCATACGTTTCAGGAGGAAGCTGAGACACTGCTTTCGTCAGGAGGCTGTAAACAGAGGGCTAAAATGTCATTTTCTGCAGACCTGCGGTGTAAATTTGAATCTGAGGATGCCACTTGTGGCACATGAAAACCTTCTTCAGGTGTTGGAATCAAGACTTATCAAATAAATCTGTCAGGAATTGATGGAATGGAAAGGCGTGTTGGCAGTGACCTTGATTTCACTTGAGGCCCTGGCTTTACTACGGTATGCATCGCTGATGTACAAAGCAAGTACAACAAGTATTTACAGACATGGGGAAGGTCCCTCTCTGTGAAGTCAAAGCTCAGTGTTAATATGAGGCTGAGTGAGTCATAGGAATGTAGTGCAGTGGATCTTGTAAAAATGTTCACATTCCAGTATTCTGATTATTTAAGTTGTTCACAAAGCTATGCAGCGTAACACAACACACAAGTTCCTTCTGTGTTTCAGTAATAATCTGTCGTTATTTACTGGCGACGCACCGGCCGGCAGTCTAACATCCGGCTGGTTGACCCCTGCAGGTCGTGTGCTGCCCAACGCTGCCATGTCGGCGAAAGCCATCTCGGAGCAGACGGGGAAAGAATTCTTGTACAAGCACATCGCCACCTCGGCCGGCGTGCAGAATCGATTCCGCTACGCCAACGTCACCCCGGAGACGGACTGGGATCGCCTGGCCCAGGAGCACCCGTGGCTGCTGACGGAGGTGAGTCCGCCCCTGACTGACGCTCCGGCCTCCAGGCTCAATCAGCTCGTCACCGCCGCCAAGAACAGGATTTGCAGGTGTCCTCAGTGACAACGGAGCTATTCATTGGACTTTATCAGCGTCTGTCTTTACCCTCACAGGTTCTTGCACACGGCATGAGTTGTCTTAAAGTGACAGGTCAGCAGAGACTCTGCTGATTGTGTGTTATTGGCGCAAAGGAAGACGCTGGTCGCCTGTGGACTCCAACGTCTCCGTACTGTCAACGTCCCAGGATAATCTAACATGACACGCTGCTGTTAACACCTCCAATGTTTTTAGCCAGATATATATAGAGGATATAGATATATAGATATAGATATATAGCTCCCGCTGCAGCCACTGAGGCCATATCTGCCTTTTATTCTGTCAGTTCTCCAGAAAACATTCTAATAACTGAAACATACTGCATCAAAGAAAACTGCTGGGTATTTTTGCTGCCCATCTTTTCAATGCAACAATTCACCTAATATTTACATGTGCATTATTGATGCCTGGCTAATGCAATAGAGAGAAGAGTGTTTCTGTAGCAGATGAGACGACCAAAACTGACCAAAAGTTGGCAAAACGTTTGAAAAGATTGCACTTGATTCACACACTGAAACTGTTACAATGCGGATTTCTTATTCACACAATAGCGAGGCAGTTTTCTAAACAGTCGACAAACTGACATTTTCTAACTTGTTTCAATCCATGATGTATTTGTGTAGCTTTATTTGACTGATATTCAAGCGTGCACATCACATGAAAGAGTCTCCCTACACTTGTCGTCGTGAAGTACTGCTGTCATATTATTGTTTGTATTTTTTAAAGTCACACTCGTGTTTATGGAAATGACTAATTGTTTTGTTTTGCCTCTGGCTGATGTGATGCTTGCTGTCTCTTCCAGCGACTGGTGGTTAAACCAGACCAGCTCATCAAGCGGCGCGGGAAGCTCGGCCTGGTGGGCATCGACCTGGACCTGCCTGGCGTCCAGGATTGGCTGAGGAACCACCTCATGAAGGAGACCACAGTGAGTCCAGGGTTCACCAGAAGTTCAATTCCGGAGAATGTTTCCGTTTCTTCCTCTGTTTTCGCTCTGTATTTGAAACTGCTGCCTCTGCCAGTCAGATTTCCTCTTTGTATCTCCGCACACAGTCACACATTAGCTGCCTCTGCAGCGTTCGCGGATATCAGTAATGTGCATACAATGTTGAAGGGTTAGTTGGCCCAAAATTGACATTTCACCAATTTACATATGCTATTTCAGCCTGCGTACCGTTGGAGGTCTCTCTGGAATTCGCCGACTGTCTTGTCAGTCAGTTGCACGTGCACCGCGTACAGTGGAATGGCGAACCAGTCAACCATGTGTGAATGAGAGAGACATTCATGAAGATAAATTAACAGCGGCAGCAGCACATGATGTTTTGAATGGCGTTGGTGGTGGCAAAGGGGTGAAGCAGCAGTCAGCGCTGAATCTGTAGCACTGCTGCGCCACACTGGTCGGTCCACGCGTGACTGCCGCTGTGTCCCGGGTGCTGCGTGTGATCACCCCCACCATATGGGCCTGTCATGTGCAGAGCGCCGCTATGTATAGAGCCACCAGTGTTTGTTTAGATCTGCAAGGTCAGATCTTACATAAGTTTGTTTTTATTTAGCCGCACGCCACTCAAGCAGCCACGTTAGTGTGTGTGTGTGTGTGTGTGTGTGTGTGTGTGTGTGTGTGTGTGTGTGTGTGTGTGTGTGTGTGTGTGTGTGTGTGTGTGTGTGTGTGTGTGTGTGTGCGCGCGTGTGTCTATGAGTTGTTTTTCCATAACTGCTATTCATCGTCTGTGTGCAGCTATTAAAACGCAACAGAGCACGTGTGGAGACGACTTCTCAAATTAAATCAAATGAATAAAAATGAAATTAAACCTGGGAGTTGGCAGCTTACACACACACACACACACACACACACACACACACACGGAGGTTAAACTAATGCCTGTGTTTTGTCTTGTGCAGGTGGGGAAGGCGAAGGGCGTGCTGAAGAACTTCCTCATCGAGCCGTTTGTTCCACATGCACAGGTACGCGGTGGCTCCAGTGGATTTTTACAGTTTTAAAGTTTATGTTTGCCAGCGCTTAGTAACAGGAATCCGATCCAAAGATGCGACAGATCTTTGAGACGGACGACGTGAGTGAATGAACAGTCGGCGTGCACGTGATTAGTGGACCGACGTCTCACGTTTCAGGAAGGCCAGCGTGGCCTAAACGGGGAACTGAAACTGTTTATCCAGCATGGAGAAAAATGTTTTCTCTCATGCAGCGAGCGCACCGACTGAAAGAAAAGACAGCGGATGTCGCTGTGCACAACAATCTAAAAACTCCCCACTGCTGTGTGTCTTCTTCTCTCCGCTCGCCTCAGGAGGAGGAGTTTTACATGTGCATCTATGCCACCCGCGAGGGCGACCACATCCTCTTCCACCACCAGGGAGGGGTGGAGGTGGGTGACGTGGACGCCACGGCCCAGAGGCTGCTGGTCGGCGTGGACGAGAAGCTGAGTGAAGACCAAGTGACGGAGCAGCTCCTCACGCATGTCCCCGACGAGAAGAAAGTGTAAGGAGCCCAAACCCTTCTGTCCACTGCTATACACCAATCAAAGAGGCTCGTCAATGTAGTTTTAGGATTTAAAAAAAAACAAAAACATTTTCAATGACCCTGAAGAGTTGCAGGATCGTTTTGCAGATTGCGAGAACGTTCTGGTCCTTGATCCTGCTCTGGTTTATCATTCGTTTTGCCCTTGAACGAGAAGAAGCACTTGGTGTGTTTTCTGTTCCACAGAATTGTTGTTGTTGATGGTTTTTTCCTTTTGAGATTTGCTTGATGTGTTGAAAACATCAGTGTGAATGTTTTTTTTCTCTCCTCCTCTGAAGGCCACTGGCCAGTTTCATTGCGGCCCTCTTCCTCCTGTACGAGGACCTGTACTTCACCTACCTGGAAATCAACCCGTTGGGTATGTTTCCATTTCCTGTTTTGAATAATAATCTCATTTGTTAATTACCTCAAATTGCATTATCCTGTGTACTATATGGCACCTTTATCATTATTATTATTAATTACTGTTGTACATCTGTTAAATGTTACCTGAAATCATCTGTATATTGTGTTTCTAATGCAGTCGTCAGTCAGGGTGCAGTGTACGTCCTGGACATGGCGGCCAAGATCGACGGCACTGCCGACTACCTCTGCAAGGCCAAATGGGGCAACGTGGCATTTCCACCTCCTTTTGGCAGAGAAGCATATCCAGAGGTGAGACTTATCTCGGTCTCGGACTGGGCGCACTGGGGATTTTTGATCCAGACCAGTGTACCCTCTGTTTGTGACACTCAGAGTGACACCCTGCCCCCTGATTCCGAGTGAATTTATTTAGATTTTTATGAAGCAAATTTGTTTTGTTTTTTTAAATGGTTCAAAATAGTTGGCACAGCAGCAAAATGTTCAAGAAAATGAATAAAAGACACCTTGCTGAAAAGAGATGTTGCTGTAGGATTTAGTAGCAAACTTGAATTTAAAAAAAGATACTGGTCATTTTTTCTTATGTGATGTTGTTATTTTTCTTTGATATATCAAGTCTTGGTCTGGTCTGGATCTCGATGCTCTCTAGTCTCGATAATGTCTTGGTCTCGATTGGTGCCGCCTTGACTACAACACTAGATCCCGGACTAGTCGCTTCCTGCTTGGTCAGCCTCTGCGACCTCTCCTCTGACATCCACACCGTGTTCTCCACCCTGCAGGAGGCCTACATCGCCGACCTGGATGCTAAAAGCGGCGCCAGCCTCAAGCTGACGCTGCTCAACCCCCGTGGCAGGATCTGGACCATGGTGGCTGGAGGCGGAGCCTCGGTGGTGTACAGGTAAACTCCTTTGCATGGGTAATGTTGGCGATTGGAGTCGATTCGGCAGCCAACCTCACCTTCCCCCTCCCTACAGCGACACCATCTGCGACCTGGGTGGCGTGAACGAGCTGGCCAACTACGGCGAGTACTCTGGCGCACCCAGCGAGCAGCAGACGTACGACTACGCCAAGACCATCCTGTCCCTCATGACCAGGGAGAAACACCCAGAAGGTGAAGAACATCATCACACTGTTGTCTCACAAACGTGGTGGGGGTGGGTTACAAGAATTAGGCCAAGAGGTGAAGGCCGGGGTTTAGGGTTGGTGGGGGGGGGAGCACACCAGACGATCAAGTGAAGTTTGAACACGTCTCAATGTAACACCTCCCGTCTGCCTCCCGCAGGGAAAGTGTTGATCATCGGCGGGAGCATTGCCAACTTCACCAATGTAGCGGCAACATTTAAGGTGAGGCTTCATGAATTTTTAAAAAGAAAAGAAAAGAAACGTCTCCCAGCGCAGATCATCTCGGACCCACAGCGCTAAAAACAGCCGGCGTCTACAGACGTTTGATCTTGTGCCCTGAAAACACTCACACATGTTTTGCAGTTTAACCCTCCGACCCGAACATGGGGTCATGTAGCAGGTCTATTTTAAAGGTCCAATGTGTAAAGTTTGGCTTGATTTATGATTTTGTTATTGGTAAAAGCTTAACACACTGCCCATAAATACAGTAACAAAAGTCATTTGGTTTTCTTACCCTTAGAACAGTTCTCATTCACACTAGCAGTCAAAAGTTTGGACACCCGATGAATTTAACGTCTTTTCTTTCATTCTCATGACTATATACACATGTCCGTCTATCCCCCTCAGGGCATCGTCAGGGCCATCAAGGACTACCAAGGCCCCCTGAAGGAGCACGAGGTCACCATCTTCGTGCGACGCGGCGGGCCCAACTACCAGGAGGGCCTGAGGGTGATGGGGGAAGTAGGTCAGTGTGTGCCGGCCAAGCTTTGACAACCAAGTCTCCTCCATTTTTTTTTTTTTTTGTTCATAAGTTAACTTTTTTTGGTGGTCCAGGGAAGACGACGGGTATCCCCATCCACGTCTTCGGCACCGAGACCCACATGACGGCCATCGTGGGGATGGCCCTGGGCCATCGGCCAATCCCCAACCAGCCCCCGATGGACGCGCACACCGCCAACTTCCTCCTCAACGCTAGCAGCAACGCCATGGTACCGTCGCTGGAAAACGCTTCAAATATTCCACTTTGTGAAATGGACGTTCATGTCCGTTCCACAAATTCCACAAATGTGTATTTTCTTCCTCCAGACTCCCCAGAAAGCAGCACCTTTAGCCCTCTGTTTACAGCTTTCTGCTAAAAGTTGATGCTCTGTTCAAACTTCCACGCATTTGAAAGGACACAACTGTTCTAGCCATAGATGTATTTTATTAACTGGACACCGGACTGGCAATATGGCAACACGCAGATTTTTACCAGTGGCCACTTGAGGTACTGCACGAAAAAAATAAAATGGGCCCAAAAGGTATTTTTTCATAGCAAATCTTTTTATTATAGATTTTTCACTGATGTTGTTTTAGTCATTTAAAAAATGATAAAGGCCAGAAAATCACCACAGAAGAGTTTATTCCCAGTTTAACGTCACAATGTCGTACGTGCTGCTGTGTCTCAGCTCCGTTCTGATTGGCTGCGTCCAGACGTGTCTGTAAGTGACGTTCTCCAGAGTCGTTCTGATTGGCCAAATAGATCATGTGAGTTCCAGAGGCATGATGGGAAGTGACACTGAAAACAGTGGGGCAGGCAGGAGAAGAATGGGATTGGCTGGCAGGCTACTGCGAACTAAACGGTGGCTCCTCCCCCTCCAGACTCCGGCCACCACCAGGACGTCTTCCTTCTCTGAAAACAGGCTGTCCAACGATTTCACTCCAGCCAAAAAGTCCCGAGCGGGTCTTCCAGCAGGTAACCGATCCACCTCTCCACCGTTCACACTTTCCTTTTTTTCTACTTTCATTCACTCTTCTGCCTTTCTGCCTCATTTATCTCACCCCTGCATCCTTCTTCTTATTTTTTTGACCTTCTGGGAGGGCCGTCGCTGCTGCCGTGTTCACCGCTGTCATTTCTTTCTCCTCGTCCCTCTTCCTCCTCCCTCTCCTCTTCCTTCTCGTCGCTGCACAAACCGTTTGCTCCACCTCATCTTTTCCGATGCTCCGTTTCTTTAAGACTGTCTCCATTCTATACTGTGGCCTCTGAAGAATGTAGTTAAAGGGGATTGGAAAGGTGAGTGACAGCTGTGCCGTGACCACAACATGCTTGGCTGCCCACCAACCACGCTAGTTCTCTTTTCCTTCCCAAATGTCCATACATGACTACTGTAGTGCTTCGGTAACGTAGGATGACAAAAACGTTGCATATATTTACTCACAAGTTATCTTTATATTAATTTTATTAATAGGTATACATCCAGATCTTTGTCTTTAAAGAGTGTGGTGCAGGTTGGACCCCCCTGTAAACACCAGTCATTCATAGTGCAGGGGGGAAAACTCAGAATGAGACGCTTACTGTAAACTCAGCAGTGCTTTTGGTAGAGTATCTGTATGCTTGTGCTTTTAGTTTTGAACTCTTGGAGGAAAAAAAGAAATGAAGAGATGCAACATGAGCCACCAACAGTTAGTCAACCTCAGCTTTGGCAACATTCTGACTCGAGTTGCTTGATTGGTTTGTCACCATTTATTGATTGACTTCCAAGCCAGCGAAGTCGTAATATCGTCCTGTGGCATCTGAACCTGTGAAGCCTCTAAAAGGTTTTCTGTTGCACTTCCTGATTGTGCATTTAAAAAAAACCATCCAACACTGTTTTAGATTTTCAAACACTCGGATGGTCGTAGCCTTCCTTGAAGTCTTGACACTTCCTGCAACATGCTCTTTAAAACCACATCTCGTCATTTCAGGATCTCTAACAGAGCTCTGTCCTCCTTTGTGGTCGTGGTCGTCTTTAGTCGCGTTGCCTACCGGGTGGTTGTACCGAGGTTTTAGAAGTCATATTTTCTGCAGAGGGGAATAGTAAACAAACTCAAAATGTGCCATGGCTTCACAGTTAAGGCTTGGCTCTGCAGCTGCTGGGCTTTGCATGGACTTTCTGCCAATTGACGCACTAGGGGCCGTTGCTGCATTGAAGTTTGTTTCCATGGACTCATTTTTTTTTTGTCTCCCTTTTTTTTGTGTTTATTTTGTTGTTGTGTGTTCCCGCCCTGTGGGGGTCACAGAAGCGCAGGCCTCTTCAGGCTGCAGCGCAGGTACGCAAGGGAGTGAACTTCAGTCAGCTTGTCCCTCTGCTCTTGTCCCCGCTGTCCCCTGCCATCCCAGCCTCTCCCTTTGTCATTCTCTAACGGTTGCTGACGCACCTACAGAGGGCGCCGCTTTGCATCTGTGCTGAATGAAGCTATTTGTTTGAATTGGCGTTGATGAAGCATTTGGAATTAATCCGTGTCAAAACTTTTTACTATGGAAATTTAACCTTTTTATGACTTAATATCTGTGACAATAGGGCGACTAGAGATAAAGTTAAGGGCTTTTTTTTCCTCTTCAGGATTAAAGAGGAAGTATTTTAACCCATAAAAAAAACATGTCTATTCTTCATATTTAAAGATCAGAACAGAAACACTACAGTGCTGAATGGTCGAGTGCCGTTGTGCTTGAATCTTTCTGTTCTATTCCGATTTTTTCCCAGACAGCACGAGAAATAAAGAAAAAAAGCCCTTTTGCAGAAATAATATTCCCATCTCGGGACACCACAGTGCGAGCCTGTTTCTAACACTGCGGTTTGTGACATTAATACTAATGAAAGGCAAATGAATTCACACCGTTGGAGGAAGAAATTCCAATTGAAGACCCTGTTGAACGCTTGTGTAGCTCCTCCAGGGACAAACCCCTCAGTGAAGTGTTGCTGTAAGGAGGGATGAGCTGCAGTGGATTGATGAGTGTGTGAAGGTTTATTTCCTTCCTCTGCCTTGCTGTGTCATCGTCAACTTCTTTCCTCGTAACGCTCCTGCCGTGTCCCTGATTGCCCCCCCCGCCCCCCGCCCCCCACCTCTGGCCTGTGTGTGCTTTGTTTTTAAGATGTCTATATCGATGTTCGTGTGCTGAGCCCTGACTCTTGTCTGCTGTCTTTGTGCAGCCAAAGCCACCACTCTCTTCAGGAAGCAGACCAAGGCCATCGTGTGGGGCATGCAGACTCGCGCCGTGCAGGGCATGTTAGACTTTGACTACGTCTGCTCTCGGGATGAACCCTCAGTGGCGGCCATGGTTTACCCCTTCACGTGAGTTTAAATTCCAAATTTAAAGATTGGTGTTCAGCTTTAGTGACGTCTTTGCAGTGTCGCTCCAGTTATTATAATATTTTGTCACTTACTGAGGAAACTTCTTTTTCTTCCTTAAGCTAAAGCTGCCCTTGTCTCTCCTGTTTTTGTTTTAATATCATGTTGTTTGCCATTTATTCAATTTTTTTATGCTTACTTGTGGTAGTGGTGGCTCACTGCTGCTCAGTGCCTTGCGAATAGGTCAACGTTAAACTCACCTGGCGGCTGTTTGCAGTCCAGATTTTCCAGCGAAACACCACAAAAAGACTGGCCGTTATAACTAGAACGGCAACAGATGCCTATCAGCCAGTCTGATAATTCTTATGTCTTCATGTTGTAAGCTACTTCTTCTACCTTCTATCACAGCCTTGCTATGTTATCTGTTCGCAACTCATATTTACGACTATAGCAGCAAAGTTGTGTGGAAAATTGTTAAAATTCCAGATTGGAATTGTGCCTTGTTGTTGACACTAAGGCTTAAATTAGGGTTAGGGTTACGGGGTTCCTCCTTCTCTAGAAGCCCCAAATTTGACGTGGGTGTGTCTTGGGGGCTCCTGATGAAAAAGCGAGTGGCCCCGTGTCTCTAGGACTAAGTTTACCTTTCACCCTCATATACTTGCATGGCATTAGGGTTAGGGTTAAGGCTGAAATTAGGGTTAGGGTTATGGGGTTCTTCATGCGCTCGAAGCCCCAAATTTGACGTGGGCGTGTCTTGGGGGATCCTGATGACAACTCAAGTGGCCTCGTGTCTCTAGGACAAAGTTGACTTTTGACCCTCATAGACTTGCATGGCATTATGGTTAGGTTTAAGGCTGCTCCGCTCAGTAAGGCTGTGTCCTCTCTGCTCCGCTCAGTGGCGACCACAAGCAGAAGTTCTACTGGGGCCACAAGGAGATCCTGCTGCCCGTCTACAAGAACATGGCAGACGCCACCAAGAAGCACCCCACTGTGGACGTCCTCATCAGCTTCGCCTCCCTGCGCTCAGCCTTCGACAGCACCATGGAGGCAATGCACTATCCCCAGGTAGGAATCCTAATTCACGGCGCCCCTGCTAGAGCTTGCTGGCCCAGCGTAGGGCTGCAATGATCAGTCGAAAATGTAAGCGTCAACGCGTCGGGTTAGTTCATTTAGGTAAATGCTACTTTACGGCAGTAATTAGTGAATTACAGTCCCTGTGAAAACTCACATTTATACTGAATTGCAACACTCTTTCACTTATTACTTATTAATTGTGATATTTAGGACTTATTAATTTGATAATTAAGTTGTTAACTGTGATAAACATTGCATATAACCTTCAAATCGTGAATTAATATACCTACGATCTACGTCACAGATAAATGCTATGTGTATCATTATTTTGATATATTTGTTTAAAAATGTATGCTGTCAGAGTACAACAGTATAACACAGGTGTGAAGATTTAAGCATGTGAGGTTAAACAGAAGTCTAAAATAGGTGGTGAAAATAAAGAAGATAATTGTGAATAATCGACTAATCGAAAAAATAATCAATCAATTAGTCAACGACAAAAAGTTGCAGCTCTAGTCCAGTGATTCCTGCTTCCTAATGAGAAAGTCGCTTTCAGATCCACACCATCGCCATCATCGCTGAGGGCATCCCCGAGGCCCAGACACGGAAGCTGATCAAGACGGCCGACGAGAAGGGCGTCACCATCATCGGCCCGGCGACGGTTCGTCTTCCCACGCTGTGAATTGTGCGCTGAGTCGCGTTGTCGTGAGTGGCCGCCAGGTGACGGGCGGCTGTGTTCCAGGTGGGAGGCATCAAGCCGGGCTGCTTCAAGATCGGCAACACGGGCGGCATGCTGGACAACATCCTGGCGTCCAAGCTGTACCGGCCCGGCAGCGTGGCGTACGTGTCGCGCTCCGGCGGCATGTCCAACGAGCTCAACAACATCATCTCGCGCACCACCGACGGCGTGTACGAAGGCGTGGCCATCGGCGGGGACAGGTATGGCCGCCACACAAGATACAGCGGTGGAATCTCAAAGAATCAGTCCTCAGTCTCAGAGCGCAGTTTATTTTAGTGCAGTTGCCAACCTTGATCCACACCCTGCACGTGCTGCACTGTTTCCATCCAGCTCTGAACTGGATGTTTTCTCCCTTGTTGCAACACATTCACCTCTGATGCAGCCAGAACCTTTGAAACTCACCAAAAAACTCTTCTTGGCAAATATATAATGACAAACATTGGGATTGAGTCATTTTTCAAGAGCGTCCAAAAACCTTTTTCCATTTTATAGAATCACAAACTTGGCTGAAAGTCTTTTTTTGTTGCTCCCCTTGGTGTAGATATCCAGGTTCCACCTTCATGGACCACGTCCTTCGCTACCAGGACACTCCAGGGATCAAGATGATTGTGATGCTCGGAGAGGTGAGACTGAAGACGTGTTTTCACTGCTGTGCCTGTAAATTGCCACCTAAAATAAAATAAATGTTTTCACTGATGCTGCCGTTTTCACCTGCGCTCCCAGCTGGATAATTTCCTGGAATGCAGCATTTTTACTTGGGGGGGGGGTAACTTTTTGTGGGCCAGTACTTCAATGGTAGTGCATTGTTTCCATTTGCTCTTGTCTCACTGAGTGCCATGGAGTCCAGTCCGCTGTTTGATGCTGCAGATTATTAATTAATTTCAAATGTTGAATTGCATGAGTCGTACAACAACATTGTAAGAATTTGGAATGCAGCACCTGCTTGGCTGAGTATTGTGTGTACGCAGCGTACACAGCGTCATCATCACACCATAGTGCACACCGGTCCACAAGTATTGCATAAAGACTAGCATTTCTATCTGACAGTTTTCACGATTTCAAAAGCCTGTTAATCACCTGTTTTTGATGAGTGAAAACAGGGTTTTGCATTTCCACACAAACCTTTTTCCATTAAATTTAGAGAATCTCAGTTGCTTTGCAATCTATTTAATCAGTAATTTGTGCTTGGAAACGCAGATTGGCGGCATGGAGGAGTACAAGATCTGCCAGGGCATCAGGGAGGGCCGGATCAGCAAGCCCGTGGTGTGCTGGTGCATCGGAACCTGCGCCACCATGTTCACCTCGGAGGTTTGTCCTGCGCCGTCGCCGCCATCACGTTGTCGTCTTCCTCCCCACTTGGGAAAGCTGTCCAGTTGACAGTTGCGTTGCTGCCACCTGTAGGTTCAGTTCGGCCACGCGGGCGCCTGCGCCAACCAGGCTTCGGAAACGGCGGTGGCCAAGAACCAGGCCCTGCGGGACGCCGGCGCCTACGTCCCCAAGAGCTTCGACGAGCTCGGCGACGTCATCAGGTGAGACGGCCGACACACGGCAGCATTTCTCTCCACCGACTCCTGGAAGTTTTATTTTTCTAATTCTGCTGGTCTGTCTGCTGGTCTTGCCGACAGGACGGTGTATGACGAGCTGGTGGCGGACGGCACCATCGTCCCGGCCCAGGAGGTGCCTCCTCCCACAGTGCCGATGGATTACTCCTGGGCTCGGGTAACAACATCCACCGACTCCTCCACACAGTGCAGTTGCACTTTTCTCCCCTCCTTCTACACCGCTGCTCTGTCGCCAAAAACATTTGTTCTGTTTGAGTCTTGCGAAACAGAATTCCCGTGTTTACAATGCCGTGATCAATACAGTGGACAAAGCCGCTGCTGTTTTAGGTCAGACGCTGCAACTCGTCAGCACGGACCCTTGCATTAACGGGGAAAATAAGTGGCAGGTTAAATACAAACACAACTCACCAACTGTCTCAGAGCCATTTTACGTATTTTGTGTAATTATTGTTATTATTATTAATGGTTGTGATATGTCTTAGAAATGATGAATGAAACTAAGTTAGACGTTGGAGTGCGTAAAACACTAGAAAGTGCCGTCTGCGGTCTCTCGTCCTCTGTGTCGTGGTGGAGGAGTCTGAAGTGCACTGATCTGTTTCTGTACAACAGACACGGAAGATGTCTTTTTCTTCTTCTTTTTTCTTCCAAATGCTTGAATTTTCAGCCAAACAGAAATGACTTACTCTACTTTTCTTTACCTGTGGACAAAATGCCAGAGCCTGTAGAAAAACCTGTCACTGCCCACTAGAGGACACAGTAAACAACAACACCACTTATTCCTCAACTCCATGAAGTCATTTCCTTTTCTTTCTTTCCTTCAGTGCAAATTCTGACCCTTTGACACCAATAATCTCTTCATCTTTATTGATCCCCTCCTCCCCTGTGCCCCCCAACCCGCAGGAGTTGGGCCTGATCCGGAAACCGGCCTCGTTCATGACGAGCATCTGTGACGAGCGAGGCCAGGAGCTCATCTACGCTGGCATGCCCATCACCGAGGTCTTCAAGGAGGAGATGGGCCTGGGTGGCGTGCTGGGCCTGCTGTGGTTCCAGCGCAGGTGGGTGGCTGGCTGGCTGGCTGGCTGGCTGGCTGGGTTTGGGCTGAACCAGCTGAGAGGCGCCGGAGTTCACCTCTTTTTGTTTTTTCTTTTTTCTCTCGGTCTCTCCTTTGCGGTTGCGCAGGTTGCCTCGCTATGCCTGCCAGTTCATCGAGATGTGCCTGATGGTGACGGCGGACCACGGGCCGGCCGTCTCCGGCGCGCACAACACCATCGTGTGCGCTCGCGCCGGCAAGGACCTCATCTCCAGCCTCACCTCCGGCCTGCTCACCATCGTCAGTCCTGCGCGCACAACACGGCTCGGAAAACACAAAGTTGCCCCTCCCCCCTTCTAACCTTAAGAGATTTTTTTTTTTGTTTGTTTCCAGGGCGACCGCTTCGGAGGCGCTCTGGACGCAGCTGCCAAGCAGTTCAGCAAGGCGTTTGACAGCGGCATGCTGCCCATGGAGTTCGTCAACAAGATGAAGAAGGACGGGAAGCTGATCATGGGCATCGGACACAGGGTCAAGTCGGTGAGCAGCTCTTTGATACTTGTGTCAGGATTCAGTCAGACAAAAAACGCAGACAATAAATGGGTGCTTGGGGAAAATTGGTCATTGGGTGAGGCGGTGGGTCCGAGTGAGCCTCAGCAATTTTATTTATGAACAGAAATTTAATTGTTTAATATATCTCAAACTCTTTCTTGTCGTCACTGAGAACATACTGAAAATAATTCTGTCTCGAAAAATCACACAAAACACTAATTTGTGTTCTTTGTTATTAAGTGTTTTTGTAACCTTCTGTTAGAAAGGAGCTGCTAGTCCAATGTTTTAGCCCAACGATAATCCTGAACTCCCAATGAGCCGCTGTCACAAGCTCAACACAGCCCTTCACCTGTCATGATGTTGTTGTGCTGATTGAAAAATAGGTGCATGAGTCACAGATTGCTGTCAAGATTCTGGAATGTATTTAGGAAAGGGCCTTAAATATTGGGAAACTTCTGGAGTTGTACGCTGAAGCAAGTTGTGTGTGTATGTGACAATTTTGTGGAGGTTTTGTATAAAGCGGCAGTGTGTATTTTCAGATCAACAACCCAGACATGCGGGTTCAGATCCTGAAGGACTTTGTGAAGCAGCATTTCACCTCCACACAGCTGCTGGATTACGCTCTGGACGTGGAGAAGATCACTACCTCCAAGGTGAGCCAGAGAGAGAAACAGCCACCGTGTTCGCTGACCAGTCGTTGCCTCCCGTACCTTGGTCGCAGGGTTTTGTTTTTCCACTTGAGGTGTTTTCTGTCACACTACCCAGTCTACTCAGTTGTATTTCTTGCCAACAGAAACCCAACCTGATCCTGAACGTGGACGGTTTCATTGGCGTTGCCTTCGTGGACCTTCTCAGGACGTGCGGCGGCTTTACAAGGTAAACTGTCCCACCTGGAGACTGAGCTGAAGGAGAAACATCTAATTAATGTTTAAGTATGAATTTAAATTCAGCCATCACCTAGCTGGGGGTGTGGTCATTCACTGTGGAGGAAGCGTCTGTGCCCTTTGTGACATCACAAAAAGATAATTTCCAGGACTGCGTACGTTCTAAAAAGTGGAGGAAACGAAAGAAGTAAAGTGAAGTTCAGTGACCAGCTGGAGACTCAAATTATTGTGAGAAAACATTGATGGATTGAATTTTGCCTAATATGAAAACGTTTTACTTACTTTCTTCAGTTTTTAATTTAGCACACGTATATTTTTGCATATATGTGCAATCCATGTACTCTTTAATCCCACCATTTGGTTTACAGCTCACCTCAGTCTGTCCCTTGACTTGTACGCACGTCTCTGCTGTTTAAATGTCTGAAGACCGTCGTTTGTGCTGTTTCTAACCGTGATGATTGACGTCCCAACGTTGAACTGCTTCCAGGGACGAGGCCGACGAATTTGTGGAGATCGGAGCACTGAACGGGATCTTTGTCCTCGGCCGTAGCATGGGCTTCATCGGTGAGTCCCGCTCACGTCGAGCCAACAGGGCTCTCGGCTTCATTACTAACTGGAGACACGTGACTCTGCAGGACACTACCTGGACCAGAAGAGACTGAAGCAGGGCCTGTACCGCCACCCCTGGGACGACATCTCATACGTGCTCCCCGAGCACATGTCCATGTGATCCCCAGCCGGGTGGGAGTCCACCTGCATGTCATGTGACTGTTCTCAACGGCTCAGGCAGCAAGGATACAGATCTCTCTTAACGAGCATCACAACTGCTGCCTTGGGAAAACTGGCTCGGATCATTCTGGAAAGTTTAGGCGCTGTCTAGTTCTAGTAGGAGTCTGGCTTATCCAAATCTAGTTTTTGTTGGAGGAGTTAAAGAAGGGGAATTATATTTTCAGAATATTGCCATGATATAGTCCGTTCACATTGACCTTAACCAGTACTGCGATACTAAGAGCACAAAAACACTTGGTACTAGAAAATTGACACTTAGCCTGTTTAGAGACAATGTTACATGAGCAGGTTTTCAAAGCACATTTCAACATAAGACTCCTGTGATGAGGTACCATCGACAACCTGCGAAACAGAAAAAGCTGCTGCAAATATTTCGTTAAGCTCAGCAATACGGTCATGTGTCTTTTTCTATAAATATATTTAAACGGTAAGCCGGGGGAGAGGGGCGGGGGGTAAAGCATAAAACCCTTCTTAGTTCGGGAAAGCATGTATTTTGGCTCGAGCAGCATTGCACCTCTGTTTAAACACTAGCAGTACTAAGTCTAATTTCTCTTATATTCACAGTCCAAGTTGCACTCCATTAAGAAGGATCTTTGTCATAACGAGTGAAAAAAACCAAAGTTATTTTTAGAGATGCGTTTTGTTGTCAAGTTTTTTGAGGGAGTTGGCAGAATGCAGGGAAGAAAAGGAAAATAAAATCACTCCACCGTTGCCTTTCCCAGCGCAACCTTGATTTTCATCATCATTATTACTATTATTCTTATTATTGTTTACGTAACTTCGGACAAACTTTTGAGTTTTAACAGACGGTACGTCGACTGTCACTACTTGTTTTGGTATCTCGAGTTAACAGTCAGGAAACTGTACGATGCAGAAGCATGAATGGTGGGTTGAACTTTACACCCTAAGGAGAGCAGTGAGCCTTGGAGAGCAGCTAGGCCTGGCCAGGAACCGTGCAAGCGCTTGGTTTTATTTCAAGAGAACTGCCTGGCCGTCCTCCTGGGTGGAAGATTGACGGAGCTGTTAAAAAATAAAAGCAACATCCACGTTGTCACTTCGCTCGTAGACACCAACTGCAAAAATGCCGCCCTGCGTACAGCTTGCTGTGTTTGACCTTTGTGTTGCTGTTTTTTATTTAAACGTGAAAGAATGCTTTATTTGTAATATGCTTACATGTAATAGTATAAAAAAATAAAAACTTGTTTCACTATTTTCATTGGTGGACAGCAATCAAGTCAATTTGAGCATCTATACTGAGTGACTGATTTTTCAGAAGAACACAATACTTTTGCTCCATTAGATTTTTGCATCAGCATTGGCGTTGACTCTCATCTCCGCTGCTCATGTGCAGTGAGTGCACTGCCGAACAGTGACTTCCTCCAGTGGGAGCAGTACACTCAGATGAGAGGAGGATGGAGCGAAGGAGAGAGTGGAGTGGAGGAGAGGGTGTAATGACAGGAATACTTAGGAACTGTCTATGGCTCTAAGTGGAGTCGATAAATTTTGTCACTGAACCAAGAAGGTTCACTACAAACAGAATTTTACTTGGCATTTTCATTTTTGAACAGGGGTGTTTTGTATTTTTGTTTTGTTTGTCTAATAAAAACACCACAATGGCACTTTTGATCCTTCTAAGTTTGTTTCTACAAGATTTGCTCTAATAATCATTAGTTCAAACTTTGGACAGCTATTTTAGAACACGTTTTGTTGCTATGTGAAGTACTTTGAACACTTAAGTATTTTTAAAAGCTACTTTCTCTTTTATTGTAGAAACATTTGACCAGAGACGGATCTATACTTCAAGTCAAGTACCGAAGCTAGTAACTTTATCACCAACGTGGAAACTGTCGCACAAAAATCTAATTGGGGGGGGGGGGGGGGAATTCACATTTGTGTCAAAAATTCAGTTTGGTTACTTTGCCATTATTTGTTATTAATTAATAGAATAATTTATTCTGTCAATATCAATTTTGGGCATTTGTTTTATTTTATTTTCCGCGAAGCGGAAACGTCTTTATGTGGGAGGTAGGAACCGAAATACGTCGGAACCTTTGTGCCCTGTGTCGAGACGGATTAACGCTGCGGGTGCGACACAAACTCAACGTAAACAACTATTTCAAAAAACATTTCCCTGACTAAAGGCGCAAAGCCAGATATAACAGTTGTAACAGAACTGTCTGAAATGATCACAACAACCGTTAAAGGTTTTCGACAAAAGTCGTGAGACTGTAACGCTTCCTCCGGGTCGAGTTTGTCCGTCGTCGCATCTGCCTGCTAAGATGGTAAGTTCTTACGTAATCACTTCATCCATAGGAGGCGATGGCATGCTAGTCACACTGGCTATTAAAAGAATTCTCCTTATTTTTGGAGTTGTGACAACGCTGCGTAGAATGCATGTGCATACTCTGCAGAGGTAATCACAGCCAGTAACAGCATATAAAACAAGAAATAGTAAAAGGGCATATTTGAATGCGAGGCTGTATGATTTGTTTATTTTATTGTAACACAATTGTGTTCAATAAGACCAACAACATTTTTGTTACAGCAATCTATTGTATTTTATTTTTGTCTTGACATACCAAGATTAAAAAACAAAACAAAAACAAAAAACAATCCAAGTCAGGGTCAAGGTTACAATTTCAAGAAATAAACCAGCAAATGAGAGTCTTAACTTAAAACTGCAGTCTAGTTGAATATACATTTGTAAATAAAATTGTCGTTTACAAGTATAAGCTTTTTGTTTTTGTTTGTTTGTTTTGCAAAGGTGTCTATAAATATGAAAATCAAACTATTCAAATGTTTGTTTGTTTGTTTTTTCAAGTACTGAGAGGCAAATTTCATTAAAAAAAATAAAAAAAAACTTGCTTCTGATGAATAATCTATCATGAAATATTTCTTTAAATACTAAATTGATGTAATAGCTAAAATCAGTCATTGATAAAAATGATTGAGGCAGCTGTAAAATAGATAAACAATCCATGACCCAGTCTAAACCATTGATTTCCTGTTTGGCTTTGGCTATCCATGTCTGTCCTAACCTGAGCTCTATTTATAGCCAATCATGCAAGTTAACATTAACGTCTTGCGAACGACCAGCTCACTTTTGCCCCTTTGTGGCACCGAGTCCACCTGAAAACACCTCTGTACCTGCAGATACAGCAGATCCCCTGGATCCAGTCGCCGGTGCGGACCGTCCTGGCTCTCTGGCAGCAGCTCACAAAGACTGAGGTGAGTGAACCTTTTATCGCTAAACAAACGTAATCCTGATTAGAAAGTGAGATGTGTGGAGTATAAAGAGCAGTAATGTCAACACAGCAGTCCAAACAAAGACCTGGCACAAGGCTTTGGACCACAATCCCTGAAACAGTAAATGGCGATGAGATAGATTTTAGATTCTATTATTTGCCATTTCTGAGAGGCTTTGCTTGGAAAACACTTTAGAAAATGATGAGTCAAATCTTTTTCTGCTCAGATCCCCGAGCTGGCCAGAAGCTCGGTGCTGATGAGGGAACGCAGCAGAGTGGAGGAGACCATCCAGGCAATGCAGCATGCAGGTGCAGATAGTCTGCAGGTGCGTTCACTGACTCCTATTTTGCAATGCAATGTTTGGTGTTGTGATTTGTGGACGTGACGTGATGAAATGAGATGGGTGGCTGTGCACCAAAACAAACAGAAGACGCACTACTGTATATTTAACACGGTGAAGGCTCTGCCAGAATTTCTCTTCGCTCTTTATCATATCTCGATCTTGTTGATTTTTTCATTCCCATGACTCCTCAGGTGATCTCTGACTTTGACATGACACTGACCAGATTTGCCCACAATGGCCAACGGGTGCCCACTACACACAGTAAGAGCAAACCCCATTTTATTCATCTGTTCTAATTTTAATTCTTATCTGTTGTTTCTTTAAGCTCTCCCCTTCACCTGGTTTGGCATAACTCACTCTTTCCTGTTTCATCATCTTGCTGCTTCCTCCTCCTCCTCCTTTTCCTCCTCCTCCTCCCCCTCAGACATCCTGAATAACCGGCTTTTGATTGGTGAAGATTGTGTTAAAAAGGTAAAGTGGCTACACAAATGAACGGGTCAATGAATAGGGTGAGAGTTGCCTGTTGTCTGAAACATATATTAATAAGGTTGTTGTTACGTTTTTGTTTTTTATGAAACTTTAGATTCAGACGTTGTTAAAGACATACTATCCTATCGAGATCGACCCTCACAGGACTACAGAGGAAAAGCTCCCTCTAATGGTGGAGTGGTGAGTCACATCTTCTTTTTTGCTGCATTAATTTCCAATTTCATATTGATTTTCTTTTTTTTAGCTTCATTTTGTATTTTTTTCTATTTTATGTTCAATCATTCCAAGAATAGAGGAGAATTTTGTTTTGTGTGTTTCCCTCTACAGGTGGACTAAAGTCCACGAGCTGCTGATCGAGCAGAGGATCAGGAAGGACTTGTTGCCGCAGGCTGTGAGGGAATCCAACGCCATGCTGAGGTCTGCACATGCTCACTCCACATCACAACACAAAATTACAGCAGGAAATCTTACATGTTTTGAAAATAAGAAAAATCTTCTTTCTCTCTATCAGAGATGGCTACAAAGTGTTTTTCGACCTCCTGGACGAGCACCACGTCCCTCTGCTGATCTTCTCAGCTGGTGTCGGGGACGTCCTGGAGGAGGTGATCCATCAGAACCAGGTCTTCCATCCCAACGTCCGCGTCATCTCCAACTACATGGACTTCGACAGGGCGGTAGGCGTCACCTCACTTACTCACAAAAGGTCCAGTGTGTAATAATTGGCTTGATTTATGATTTTTATTTTGGTAAATGCGTAATAAACTGCCCATAAATACGTTAATAAAAGTGTATAATCACAGTACAATAAATGTAATTTGGTTTTCCAACCACTAGAATAGTTAGAATAGAATAGAAGGCCTTTATTAATCCCACAGTGGGGAAAATTGCATAATTACAGCAACTGTATAGTGCAAAAAGATAGAAAATTAAATGAATTAAAAGAAATAAGGCAATTATATATACATATATATACATATGTATATATGTATATGTATATATATATATATATATATATATATATATATATATATATATATATATATATATATATATATATATATGTATATGTATGCGCAGGCCACTGGGGGAGGCGGGAGAGTGAAAGATGCTGCAATCTATCAATCTATGTATATATGTGTATATGTATATGTATGTATATGTATATATATATGTATGTATATGTATATATATATATATATGTATATGTATGCGCAGGCCACTGGGGGAGGCGGGAGAGTGAAAGACGCTGCAATCTAAAATGTAACCACTCGATGTCGCTGTTTCTTCGTCAAAATCTCCAAGTTATTCCACACTCAACCTTTAGTATTATTCATCAAACGCCCCGAGTGTTCTTCCTGCTTTGCAAAGCTCTCTGTCCAGCTAACTGCACGAGCACCTTGTGTCTCAGGGCGTCCTGCGAGCCTTTAAAGGCCAACTCATCCACACCTTCAACAAGAGGGAGGGCGCCCTCACGCACGCCGCCGCCGGGCAGCCGCGGGGTCGAGGCAACGTGCTGCTGCTGGGCGACTCCCTGGGTGACCTCACCATGGCGGACGGAGTGTCGGAGCACCGCAACATCCTCACCATCGGCTTCCTCAACGACCAGGTCTGCTGCTCGTACACAAACGCACACGCACACACACACACACACGCACGCACGCACAAACTGCAGTTTCAGAGCTGCTGACTGCAGCTTCGGTGTCTCGCAGGTGGAGGAGAGGAAAGAGTCGTACGTCAACTCCTTCGACATCGTGCTGGTGAAGGACGAGACGCTGGACGTCCCGAACGCCGTCCTCAGATACATCACTCAGCCAGGCGCCGCAAACGCAACAACACACAAGAAGGACGAGGCCTCGCAGTGACGCCTTGATGGACGACGTCACAACGGACCTCAAACTGCACACTTCTGAATCACACTGATTCTCCAGTATTTTCACTCTCAAGCACAGTTTTTTTTAAGCATCTTGGTTTTTATCGTAGTCGCGCGACTGAAATCAGTCGAGAGCGACTGGAAAAGCAAGAAGACTTATTTTAACTGCAAAGGTTTTAGAAAAAGAACGAACTGCATGTAGTTCATGAGAAAAAAAACTTCTCAGTGAGTTTTGTTTGTGCTGCATTTTTACTCAAGTTTTAGTCGAGTTGTGCAAATGCTAATGTGCTGGAGCACATGACTAGCTACAGGTATGCTGTATCTCACTGGACCACACGGGTGTAAATGTTTGGTCATTTTCGTTTTTCTTTTTTTCTTTTGCTCAGTATTATATATTATATAATATGACTGACAGACTCAATAGGTCACGTCTGTGAAAAAAGGGCTTTAATGTGAACAGAACAATATTTAATATAGAATTAATGCTGCGGACAGCGTTCAATGGACTGAGCCTGCTGTGGCCCTGCGACCCCTGCTGGCCCTTGGTGACCCCTGTTGACCCCTACCCACACCTGCCATTGATGTCACTGCCATCGTCACCACGGAACCCCTTGAGAAGCTTTCTGTGGCGCGACTGTCCGAATCAGAGGCCCCCCAGTGAAACAAACCAGTGATTTATCTTTGCATCGCTGGAAAACAGTGACATGGATCTGGCTGGCGGATTTTGTTTTAGTCGGTGGCGCTGTAGAGTGTGAAATGTGTGAAATGTTTCACCAGTTTGGACCTGTGTGTCAAATTTGATGAGTTTCGTAGCATGTTTAGAGGGTGAAATATGTACTGTAATGGAAATGGTAAGGAAATTACACAAATGATGCATTTCCTGTTTGATTTTGTTTCAATTTTGTACTTCGATTTTTTTTTTTTTTTTTCAAACTAACTGAAATAATGCACTTCTAGCTTGTGGAGGTCAAAGTTCAAAGCAAAGGCAATGTAGGTCTTGAAAAGACGAACGTGGGTTTTTGCCTCATGTCTCTGTGACCTACCTAGTGGCAACCATAGGGCCATTTTAGCATCCAAAGTGTTTTGTTTCTTTTGGGTTTTTTTGCCTATATGTGGCGCTGTGGAGCAGCTAACGTTTTCAATTTTGCATTACGGTATATAAAATGTTTCAGTAGTCAAGTAGTAGTTTTGTTCAGGGAGTCCAAATTGGGTTTGAAGCTGCATATGAACAGAAATAATAATATAGATAAAATCATTGACGTTGCAATTTCAGTGGAGGTCTTCATCCTGATGATGAGTTGCTCCAGAACAGAGCAGGTCTAACTCGTGAAAAACTGAACAATCCCAGATTTATTCTAAACATTTTAATCAATGTGACTTTACAGGACAACTTAAGGTGCTTGTTTGGTTTTCTGAAGTAGTACAAAAAATCAAAAACAAACGTCACACAACAAAAAGACCCAAAGTCCGTTTCTCTCTCTCGCTCTACAAACTTGAACCAGCCGTGACGCGGTGAGGTTTAAAAAAAAATAACAATAAAATAAACTCAACTTTTTTTTTCATGTTGAACTTGTCGGCCTGTTTGGAGTTTCATCCCTGAGAGAAAATTCAACAACATTGGCACTGATCACAACTCGTCGTGCTGAACTGCCTCCCGCTCTTTGTCTTCGTCCACTTTCAGTTTGAGCTCCTCGGCTTTGATGACGCCGTCGTTGTTGCGGTCCTGGTTGTTGAACATGTCCTGCACCACCGTCTCCATGCTCATGCCAGGCTTGATGCGACCTTTGCCCTCTGCCACCTGCAGCTTGATGAACTCCCCAAACTGTCACCAACACAACACACACATCACGTTCAACAACAACACTGTTCCTTTAAAAAACAAAAAGATTCCGAGTGGAGCTTTCAGTCACATGATGTTTGCCATGGTGCTGCACAATCCTTCTCTTTCAAAGCTTTTAGCTGCAGCGAGTTACTTACTGAACGCTGGCCTTTGGAGAAAAGTGTACTAAAGCACATGGCATTGTCAATTGACTCTTTGTGATGTCACAAAGGGTGTTTATAAATTTCTTGGATCTATTGTCGGTGTAAGACATAAAATATCACATTTTTCTAAGTATATTGTACAGCAGGGGTCCCCAAGGCCCGGGTGGCGGACCGGTACTGGTCCGTGGGTCATGTGGTACCGGGACTTTAGCGCGATCGCCACCAGATTTCTGTAGTAAAAACAGTAGTGAAAACATCCATGTTACAACGATAGCAGCAGACACCGACCTCCTGCAGGGGAACCTCCAGGTTCTTGTCCAGGTCCATGGCCTCAAACAGGTTCTCAGGGCTGCCCTGGAGCCACACAAACAGGTAACCTGGCGGGACTCCCTTCTCGAAGCTCAGCAGCTCGATGTCAAAGACCAGCACGGCACTGCTGGGAACCCCAGTGGCTGATGGGAGCAAAGCCGGGAAAACACGGAGGAGCACAAAGAGCTGAGAATTGTTGCTGTTTTCAATAAAAGTGAAATTAACGCGACTATTTTGTTAAAGCTGTAGTGACAAAGTGCATCTTAATACATTTTGCTGAGGTGAAATTCAGCAGTGAATGGAATAGAGACAGATGAACCTTCACCTGTCATTTTTATTTTTGTGGTGACTCTAAATATTTTTTTTAGACAAAATGTAGTTGGTGGTGGAACTGAATGACTTTGGTGGGAACCAGTCAATGTTTCTGAGGGACCTAACGTGCCATCAGGGTATTTTGCCAAACTAAAAGCCATATTTTGCTAATACAGAATCGTACTTGAAGTATTTTTTCACCTCCTTCTCAATTTTCACTTTGGCAGTCTGGTTTTTCCACCGCTGTCAGAATAGAAAAGTAATATTTTCCACTTTGATCTACTGGATCTGTTGGTTTCTGTATTTATAGAGCGCTAAATCACATCTTTGGATGCCTCAAAGCACTTTCACAATAATAAAAAAGTTTGAGCGATTGATTCCAACCCACTGCGCGCTCTGCTCTGTCGCTGCTCCAGCCCCTAGAGTCTCCTACCTGCTTTTACTAAAAAATGTAAGTTTGCATACTTAGAATTTAATACAATCCCAATTATTGTCATGAAATATTTGCCAGAGAATTTTTCTGTGTGCGTTTCAAATAGTTTGTCTGCATCAGAGACACACAAACAAATTAAAATGATTTTTGTTGTTTCTTGTTAACACTAAATAAGAAAACTAAATGTTTGTACTCTTGCTTGTACTCAATGATGTGTTGCAAGGGACAAAATCATGGAACCAGGAAAACATGCAGCATGTGAGTCAATGATGTTGGTGACTGCACTAAATTAAACGGCACTCGGAGGCTTAAGACTGATTCTTAACACAATGCAGCGCATCACAAATGAATGAGATGTCCACTGCAAAATCCTTCAGCAAGAGACAAAAAACAAGGCGGGTGTCATTTCAGCTTTACAATCCCTGTCTGTGGCCAAACTAATGAATGAAACTCAAGACCTGAGGCCTCACCTCCTTTCTCCCCGTGGCCAAGGTGAGGCGGCACCGTCACCAGCCTCTTCTCTCCGGCGCACATCCCCCTCAGACCCTCGTCCAGCCCGTCAATCACTTTGTCGCCCCCTAGCACTGCATCCTGGATGTTCTCGTAGTCGTGTCTGAGGAAAAGACGCAACGGATCAAACAGGACATTCTAGTCCGTTTAGACAACAGCCACTAATAATAACAACAATGATGATGATGTTAATAATACTGCAGGGTCACGCATGCAGCGACTCACGAGGAGAAGAGCGGCGTTCCGTCCACCAGGGTGCAGTTGTAGTGGTAGCGGACGAGGTCGTGCAGCTCGGTGGTGTCGTTGCAGGCCTCGGGCCTGTGGGTGACCTGCACGTCGATGGAGTCGCTGGGGTTGTGGAAGTCGACGACGAGGATGTCGAAGACCAGCACCGCTGACGGAGGGATGACGTCACCTGAAACCAGAAGAAAACAACTGTGTGTTTTCTGTTTGTTTTTTTATTTTAAATGAAACTCAAAAGTGTCAAAAGTAAAAAAAAACTATTCTAAACTTTGTTGGGGATCTGCTTTAGCTTCAATTTGAACTGGTGTTTGGAAAATACTTGTGGCCGGTCGGTGACAATTATAGATGTGCCCTATTTAATTATTTAAATATAAATATAAATATTTAATTAATTCTGACAAAGAGGCCAATTATTAATTCTTAAGGTGACTCTAATTTTTTGGGGTTTTTTAGACAAAATGTAGTGAGTAGTAGGAGATGGAAACAAGTCAATGTTTCTGAAGGACTGTCAGGGTACTTTGTTAAACCAAAAGCCATATTTTGCTAATGCAGAATCGTACTTATGTATTATTTGACCTCCTTCTCAATTTTCACTTTGGCAGTCTGGTTTTTCCACCGCTGTCAGAATAGGAAAAAGTAATGTTTCCACTTTGTTTTGCTCTGGAAGGATCTGTTGGTTTCTGTATTTATAGAGCGCTAAATCACATCTTCGAAAGTTTCAAAGTACTTTCACAATAAAAAAATAAAAAAAGTTTGAGTGATTGATCCCAACCCACTGCACGCTCCCGCAGTCGCCTACCTGCTCCTTGCTCTCCGTAAGCCAGCCGTGGGGGGATGATGACCCTCCTCCTCTCCCCGGTGCAGACCCCCAGCAGACCCTCGTCCACGCCCGGAATCACGTAGCCCATCCCCAAGTACGTGTTGTACGTACTGTTCCTCTTGTAACTGGTGGCGGAAGGAACCAGAGAGTCACTTGACACGTGATACACAGGTTTGATACAGGCGCCAAACTGGTCACGTGACCCCCGTACGTCCGATATACCTCTGAAAAACCACCTTGTGAGAGTGTCAAAACCTTTGAGCCGTATTTGAGAGACTTTCCCGTGTTTCCATTTCCATTCTAACAGGCTTCTTCTGTGCTTCAGAAGAGTTTCCCGCCGTGTCACCGCTGAGTTTCCCTGAATGACCCGGGCCTCACCTGGTGTCAAAGGTCACCCCGTTCAGGAAGGTGCCGTTGTAATGGTAGCGAATGTAATCCCCGGTCACTGTCCTGCGCGTGCACGACTCCGGCACCACCTGGTTCTCGATGGTGATGTTGTCCTTTGGGTTGTGAATGTCCACCAGCAGGACGTCAAACACCAGGGTGGCGTGGGGGGGGATCTCTGTACCTGCGGAGCAAAGACAAGAACCAACCGGCGCTCAGATGTGCGACTGCCTGGAATGCTTCTGAATTGGCCTCCCTCCGATCTCCTCCGCCCTACCTGATCCCTTTTCTCCGTAAGCTTTGAAGGGCGGGATGACGATATGTCTTATCTCTCCCACACACATTCCCAGCAGGCCCTCATCCATGCCCTTCACCTGCCAGCCCGCGCCCACCAGCGAGTCGTGGGTCTGCTTTCTGGTGTAGCTGCGTAGGGCTCATATAAGAGCAAAGTCAAACACACAACAACCCTGGGGTGGCACAGTACAGACACACAAGAGCTGTTATTCACAACGAGGTCCGGGGTCACAGTGGGAATCAACAAGTGTGCGAGTGCGCCGCACTGTACGTCACCTGGAGTCAAAGGGCGTGCCGTCCAGCAGAGTGCCGTTGAAGCGGTAGCGCACAAAGTCGGTGCGCATCACAGAGCGCGCGCAGTCTTTGGGCGTGGTGACGGTTTTGGTCACCACCAAGTCGGCCGTGTTCCACACGTCCAGCAGTTGGAGGTCGAACACCAAAGTGGCATCCGGAGGGACGACGTCGCCTGAGAAACACAGTTCGGCGACGGTCAGACTGGGTGACCCCAGACCAGATCAAAGCCTCAGACTGCACAGCGCTTCAAATGATGTTTTAAATTTAATTTTTGAAATGGAAGGTGCGGTTACTGCAGTCGACACAGCGCCCCCAGGAGGCCTGGAGGTGAAGTATGCAACTTTGGAAATCAAGAACCTAATCGACACCAAGACCGGTCAAGACTCAGCCAACGCTACAATGACAGATAATAACAGAAGTGGCTGCAGTTTTACACTCTGTTTCCCCTTATTTCTAGTTAATAGTTGGCAAAGCAGCAAAATGTTAAAGAAAATGATTGAAAGATACCTTGCTGATAAGAGATGTTGCTGTTGGGATTAGAAGCAAACTTGAATTTTATTCTGTTTTTTATTCCACAACCACCGGGTTTTGTGGTTGTTTTTCTTTGATATATATAAAGTCTTGGTCTGGTCTTGCTCTCGAACTACAAAGGTCTTGGTCTGGTCTTGATCTCGATGCTCTGTAGTCTTGATCATATCTTGGCCTCGGTTGGTCTCGTCTTGACTACAACACTATCTTCGCTCAGTCTTCTTTGGTGTCTCTGCCATTGGAACAGCCACAGAGACCAGAGAGCCAGCGAGCTGCCTTCTTATTCCTACACAAGCAGTCAACGTGTGAAGTTGGCGGTGCAGAAGTGAAGCGTGACCTCCCGAGAGAGGCCCCTGGGCAGGCAACCAAAGTTTCATAGTTCTACCAGAGGCCAACTGGGCCTGATGTATCAGTGGTAGGTGTGTCATGGTCCCCGTCACAAGTCGAGGCAAGAGAGGCAAGAGAGGCATGGAAACCACACTCGAACCATCATCTGGAGCTACAAAACAGCACCGTGTTGCTTTAAACAACGCTAATGGAGTGCCAAAAAAACATAGTCTAACAATAATGTCAGAAAGGCTAAACCTGCTGCAGGCTGTCTTAAGATAAGCAAAGGCATGTGAGTACAGGAGGTCTACCTGCTTGAAAAGTAAAGACGAAGAAGAATATTCACAATACCACCTTCAGCTGCGACTGAACGAAGCGGCGCCAGTTTACCTGCACCAGTGTTGCCGTAGGCCAGGTGAGGCGGGACAGTGACGGTCCTGCGCTCGCTCACACACATGTCCCGCAGACCCTTGTCGACCCCGGCGATGAGGCGACCCTCCCCCAGCAGGCCCACCTTGGCCGCTCCTCTCTGGTGGCTTGCGGAGGAAAGAAAGAATCAAGACGTCGGTACGGGCGCGCGTGAGCTGACACGACACCAAAAAAAAAAAAAAAAAAACCTTCAACCCGAGGGCACGTTGGCACGACGTCTTTGCTTACACGCCTACCGGACCGAGGCTTTGATTGACGCACTGGTTTGATGTTGCAAAGCCTGGAATGCAAACTGTTGCACGCAACTCAACTCATGCAATTTGTTTGACGCCTCCCTCTTTTACCTGGAATCAAACGTCTTCCCGTCTGCAAGCGTGGCGTTGTAGTGGTAGCGGACGTGGTCTCCGGTCTTGGACTGCCTGACGCACAGCTCGGGGATGAAGTATCTGTCCACGACGACGTCTCCGAGCACCGGGCTGGGGTTGCTCCCCGCCGGAGCACAAGTAGCGGCCAGGAGGATCAGAGTAACACAGCCGGAAAACATCCCGATGCAATCACGTCTCATAACTTCTTGCGAGAAAATAAATAACAACGGTAACAAAAAATAAGATTTTTAAGGTGCGGGGTTTTTTTTTTGTTGTTGTTGCAAAGCTCCGGAATGTGTCTTTTTGTGCGGGTCGGGATGCGCACAGAGGGCCGCGGCTGCAGATCTGCGGGATCTCGGCGCTGTAAACGTGGACAACCTCCAGACTGGGGCTCAGATTTTTTTTTTCTTTTTTTTTTTTTTTCTCCAACACAGGAAAGGAATGACGAGGTCCGGGGAGTTTGGAGCGGGGACGTGTCTTCCAATAAGAAGCGGAACTTCCTTTAGGAAATAAAAGAAATCTTCTCCCATCAAGAACATTTTCAGCAAGGCTGCACATACATGGTTTTGTTTTTCCTTTGTTGTTCTGAATAAAACAAACGACTTGAGGCTGTGCTTCGGGATGGCAAATGAAAATAGTTTTCACGCCCACCCAAAAGTCATTTCCGCTTTTATTTTGAAGGCAAATCCACATCCTGTTATGTCTTGACTTGTTTCAGCTGCTTCTTGTGCACACAACGCACAGTTCCGCTTCTGCCAGTCTGTTTCGGGAGAGCAAAGAGGCGTGAAAGCCGCAAACTCTCAATCTGGACTTTCCTGATGTTATAAAGAGAAACAAACAAACAACAGCAGCCAGTCATTGGAAAAAAAAAAAAAAGAAAAAAAATCTGTGCAGTTTTTAAAAACCCACAAACCCAGAAATACCCTTTCATCTTTTTGATCTTTTAATTGTCGGGAAAACCCTTTAATTTGTCCCGGATGTCATTTCAGTGACTTTTCACATATGAAACAGGGAGAGGCAAAAAGTGTGTGTGTGTGTGTGTGTGTGTGTGTGTGTGTGTGGGGGGGGGGTCACGTTTACGCTGCGGCTGTTCCAAGTAAAGACAACAACCGGGGGAACAGCTGCTGTCTGTCCCCGGAAACCTGAGACCGCGGCCCCTCAAAGAGCCAATCCCGGAATTCCCACCGACGCCTGAGCACTTCAGCAGACCACCGCCGCTGGCTGAGGGGGAGAAGGTGCTGGAGAAGCCCGGCAGTAGCAGGAGCACCGATGTCCTCCCCATCATGGTGGCCTTTGGCGCACACGCAGACGCGCCGCTGCGCACCTTCCTCTGCCTGGGCGTCGTGTTGACCGCGGCAGCAGCGCAGTATGAGACCTACAGCTTCCACAGCTTCCCCGCCGAGGAGCTGCTGCCCCTGGCCGAGGCCTACGGCCTGGCGCTCGGCCACTACGCGGCGCAGAACTGGACCGAGTCGATCCGCTTCCTGGAGCTGAGTTTGCGCCTGCACCGGCACCTGCGAGAGAGCGCGAGGTACTGCGCGCGGCACTGCGACCGTGACGCGCGCCACGAACCGGGACCCTCCTTCGCGGCGTGGAGCCCGGATCTGCGCGCGTACTGGCACGTTCTGATGAGGGCTTCGTGCGCGCAGAGGTGCAGGGCGCGCTTCCCCGCGCTGCAGCTGCCGCCGCCGGGGAGACTCGTGCTGGAGGAGTTCCGCAGGAGGTCCCCCTACAGATACCTGCACTTTGCGCACTCCAGGGTCAGCAACAGCAGCAGGAGCAGCAGAATCACCTGAGGAGGCAGCTCGGCTCACTGTTTGCGTCTCCCTCGCCTGTCACCAACAGCTGGACGACCTGCAGAGCGCCGTGCCCTGCGCCTACACCTACCTGCAGAGGAACCCCCAGGACCAGGAGATGAGCAGACTGATGGAGGAGTACAGGAGCCGCTACGACCTGAGCGGATACCTGACCGACCACGAGGAGGGGCCGCACGAGGTGAGTGACTTCTGCAAACAGTTAAAAAAAAAAAAAAAAAAAAAAAGAGTTCACTTTAATCAGATGAAAGACTGCGGTCAAAGCCAACGAACAATTAGGATTTTGTTTGTTTGTTTGTTTGTTTGTTTTTTTGTGGGTTTTTTTTGGAGGGGGGGGGGGTTTCGGGTATTTTGAAAGGCAACGTCAGAATTATCTGAAACTGAGTGGGGCGTTTACTTTCATACAAAACGACAATTTTGGAGCTTTATTTTGAAATGCTACCATCACAATTTTCTGAAACTGAGTGGGGGGGGGGGCCTTCCTGGGGTGGTGTACTACCAGCCACACATGGAATGATGGACTGACAACAAAGACTTTTCCTAAAAATATTCATCTGAAACCAAGTACAGAGAAAATTCTATTACTATATACTATTACTATTCTACTAGATTCTATCTAGTTTCCTCACTGTGCACAGTCATTACCGTAATAACTGGTTTACGCGGAGTCAGCAAAAAGCGAGTGTCTGCTGCTGGCTCGACCGCTTTTGTCGAATTGTTGGTGGGCTTGATCGCAGTGAAGAAAGGAAAGTGATTCTTTGGGTGAATCCTTAAAAAAAAAAGATAAAAAAAAAAAATCAGTGTGCAGTTCGCCGATCAGTCCTCTTCCTGCGTCTTCTCCACCTCCTCGCCCCCCGCAGCCCTTCTTCCTGAAAGGAGTTCGACTGGTCAACTCAGGCGACTACAGCAGCGCTGTGGATCGCCTCGAGGAGGCCCTCAGGCTCTACCTGCACGAGTGCGACCTCTGCCGGGCGGACTGTGAAGGCGTCGTCCCGCTGCCGCCTCCGGACACCGACTTCTACGCGGTCCTTGCAGGTTAAAGACGGACAGTTGACGCGTTTACTGAGAGCAAAGCAAGTTCGCGACTGCGACACCTAGCGTCTAAAATTTCCATAAGGAGAACTTTTTGTTTGTTTGTTTGTTTTTTCCCCAAGAAAAACAAACATTTAACTGTATTTGTGAATGTAATCATTTAGTACTAATAGACAAAGCATAAAACTGTAATTAAAATAAAACAGATTTTTCAACTGGCCACAAATACTCCAATTATTTAAGATGTTATTCATGTTAATATGTTGTATAGCAGCTTCACAGCAGAAAAGAAATATAGCATAACATCAGTTATGATGCTTTGCCCAAATTATTTTTGGGAAAAAAAACAAAAACATTTGTCACTGTGTATGCAAAGTTGAGAATTTGCGCTCTGATTTTCACCCCCAGACGTCTCCCTCCATGTGATACGGTGCAAACTCAAGTGTGAGGACAACTTGATGCCAAACGTCGGGGGGCATTTTGTGCAAAACTTTGTGGCCAACATTTACCACCACCTCCAGTACTCCTACTATAAATGTGAGTTTTCTGCCAGCAGCTGAGCTTCTAACCACCTCTTTAATTCTCCTTCTGACTGGGAGACCAGAAAAATGATGTCTTCATCTTGTGCCTTTGTGTTTGTCCAGTGAACGACGGCCGGAAGGCTGTGCCCTGTGCGTTCAGTTACTTCCTGTTTGAGCCCGAAGACGAGGTCATGGGGCGGAACCTGCACTATTATAAAGCCTACAGTGATCAGTGGGGCCTTGAGGAGGAGCACTTCACACCCCGGAAGGTCGGAAGCAAAGAACGAAACTCTGCTTCTTGCGATTCAGTAATTCAAAGTTAAGAGAGAAAAAAAAAAACTACTTGTGAGTTTTTAATGAATGTTAAAAACTGAAAGATGACTAATTCTGCTTTAGGGACACCAATAATACGTTCAGATGCATTGGATGATTGTTATTCCTGATCACAGGAGGCCATCAGACACTTCAACCAGACCGCCGCACTGAAACAGATGCTGTCGCTCGTGGACAACTACTTAAATCTGGACGACGAGGTGAGATCGTTTTGGATTCTCATCCCAAACACCCGAGAATTTTGAAAACTACTTAAAATCTAACACCAAAAAAAAGGCCTCTGCCACTTCGACGACGTCTCAAAGCGTTTGTTTCTGCCGCTCCAGGATTTTCTAGGAGCGGAGGAAGCTGCACGTTTGTCCCCCGAGTCCCCTGACGAGGAGTTTGAAGGGATGGGCGACTACGAGGAGTCCATCTACTCCAACTGGAAACAGCCCAAAGGCAAAGGAGACGCCGGGCAGTCGGAGGCCTGAAGGCAGCGGCGACTTCTCAACTGTCAGCGAACACCTGTGTGACGTTTCATTAAATTATTTTCACTCTTTGGTAGATTCGCAGTGGTTTGTCATGATTGCAGCTACACAGGCACACCGGCGCTCTCAGTCCGATAGGCTTTATTTCAATACACAGAAATATGAGTATTTACACAGAGCGGCAACATTGTTTGTCTTGCTTTCAAGACTACGTTGCGTTCCGCTATGATCACAACAGTTCACAACAGCGGGGACACAGCCTGAGCACCAAGTTCACAACCCAGGAAGTGTGACGAGGAGAAGGATCCGGCAACATTTTTCAGCAGTTCTGAAAATTATATTTCACCCACAGCAGAACCAAATCGCTTCTCTCTTGTTTTTGAATTTGGAATGTTAAGTTACACAGCAATAAACCCTGACTGTAAATGTTGCTATGCTCCTTTAATGCTTCCCTGCTTTGAGTGGCAGTGTTTGAGCACAAGCTTTGTCTACAGGAACCGCAGGAGGAGAAGAAGCTGCCTTCAAAGCGGATACTCTGGTTTTCTTTCATAAATCTAAACGCCCCAATATGTTGTGATTATATTTTTCAGCACAATATTCACTGTTCTTTTTAAATGTACATCATTATTGCTTTTGCCTGTATCTATCAAGACAGTATTGAAGTATCAGGTCAAATTCTAATAATGCATATTTGCTGCAATGACCGAAATCTTGATTTCAATCTGATTCTGGCCCTTTGTGACCTGTTACAGTATATATATATACATGTTGGGTTTTTTTTCAAATTTGAAACTCCCTCCCTGGCGTGAGCTGCAAGATGTGCAGCACTGCAGAGAGCTGCAGAGACACCACCAAGCAACCAGGATCCCTGAAAACGCACAGTTGTATGACTTGAATGACGGTCGAGTTTTTTTTTCTCCGTCCGGATTTGTGCTTGGGTTCCGTTTTGCGGCAGTGAGTCGACTCCACCTCATCCTGCACTATGTACAACAGCACCCGTGTGTCTGTGAAGGTCGTCCAGGTCATCGTGGTCTTGGTCGTTAAGTGAAGGCGACTGGACTGGTTTTTGATGACTTGACAGTTTCTAGTTACCAAAAACCAGTCTTAGGTGCCTTAACTTTCAGAACAGCAGCACCCATGTTCAGCATACATGTATGCATAAATTTCTTCCTTCTTTTTTGGTTGGAATGATTACATACTGGGTAATGCAGACGAGGCTTCAACATTAAATGTAAACGTGTGCAACTGTCTATGAGGCTCTAAGTGCAGGAGAGACCACAAACGTCCCCACAGGCCTGAACTGGACATTCGTACACTGATGCATATTGTGTAATAGGGACTCAGAATGCTCTGATGCTTCTTAATTAAAAGGCTGCATACACGTAACTTTCCTTAAAAAAGAAAAAAGAAAAAAGTCAACTACCCTCGGCTAGACGCAGAAGATGTGGACGTCACTTAGTGATGCTCTCTTTACATTTCTATTGCAGTTAAATTCACACCTCCATCAAGAGATGCATGCATTCTAGCATCTTTGAATATGTCCACGGTCTCGCTGTCCTCAAGGAATCAATCAAAGGTTGTGGAAAGTATTTCTAAAAATAAAAAAAATAAAAAATTCTGCTCTTTTCACTGGGCCACTGCAACACAACGATCCAGGAAAGATAGTTCCAAGCAGTGGGAGGAGGAGACAGACGAGAGCCGAGCGAGTGAGCGCTCGGGAAGTGGAAGACGTCCGTGTCTGGTCTCCCTCAGAGTCGACGGGACACAGCGTAAAGTAAGACAGCAGAGGAGGAAGAGGAGGAGGAGTCAGACCCCCGAAGATCTGAGAAGGAGAGCAGAAGAAGAGGTGGAGGGAGGAGGAAGAGTAGGGAGGGGCCAGAGGGGAAGGGAGGAGGAAGAAGGGAAAAATGTTTAGCAACCTGAGAAGAAAACGAAGATGGAAACGGATGGGAATGACTTGACTTGACTTGTAATACATGTCTGAAAGGCTTTCCTGCACTGAAGAACGTGCACATTTGCACATTAATGTTTTTTTTATTTATTTATTTTTTATTTAAAGCAAAGTAAAGTAAAATAAATGAAATATCCAAAGCATGAAAGTTCAAAGTGGCCCCGGCCATTTATTACAGGAGACTTTGTGAAGTTAACACTACCACTAAATGCGCCAACTGTGCAGTAGAAGCAAGAGCCGAGTTCTTGAGGGGAAATGCACTACAAACATTACAAATACAACATAACAGCAAAAAGTCAGGTGTAATTCATCGGTCGCTGCACTCGCAGAAATTTAAAAATGACATCTTAAAAAGCACTCGTTGCCTTGACTAAGACTAATGTATAGAAAAGGATCGCAAACAGGCACACGATGTATAAATGCTGTGGTGATTGGTCGAAGCTGGTACAAGGACTGCACAGTTGGATTTACACTGGATTAAAAATAGTGAGTTAAAAAGACATGAACAGTTTGTGTCGGAATATAAAGACTTTACAAAAAGATGGTGGAGACTGTGGTGGTTAGGACTGATAGGCGGCATCGTACCTTCCCCTCCGGATGTTTCTGGTTCCGCAGAGAGGGAGGCGGGCAAAGAGAAAAAGAGGAGAAGAAGGGGCGGGACGAGAGCGGGATCAGTCGAGTAGAAACACAACCAGGCTGGTCAAATCCTGTGTTATGAGAGCGGGAAGCAGCGAGGCATTCAGAGACATGCGATGAGCGTGCACGTGGCCTCGGCCCCACAACAGGCATCCAGACCCGGGTCAGGTGACCCGACAGCCACTCGGATACTTTTGACCCCGAGCAACAGTCGCAAGGTCGAAGATTAGTTCAAGAGAAGAAACGGTAACCTGCAGAAAAGTCAGAGCGATGCGAGACAGCGGCGAGGAGAGAGGAGCGACTGCACAGCGAGGAAGTGAAGAGCCGCAGCCACATCGACCACACGTGCAGAGAGGAAGACGCTCAAAGCTCTGTGAATACTTCACCTGTAGAAATTAGACACCCGAGTGTGTGTGTGTTAAGATGTGCACTGCCAGTCAAAAGTTTGGACGCACCTTCTCATGCAATTTTCTTTTTTTTTTTTTGTATCTGTACAACTTTCTACACTGCAGATAGATACTGAAGACATCAAATACATGAGCAGGATATATGTAATTATGCAGCAAAGAAAAACACCTTAAATAACTCTAAATATGTTTTTTATGAAAGGTGGCTATTTTGAAGAATTGAAGTATAAAACGTGTTTGGGTTATTTTACACTTGTATTGTTTCCTACATAATTCCATGTGTGCTCATACGTAGTTTTGATGCCTTCAGTGAGAAACTGCAATGTCAATAGTCATGGGAAGGAAGACATTAAATTCATAGGCTGTGTCCAAACTTTGGACCGCTAATGTACACTCCAATAGATGAGCCCGTTGTGATATCACAAAGGGCACCAAAGCCTCTCCTGGCTTAGCGACAGTGACATCAGCCAGGTGTTGACTCCGCCCTCTGAAACTGCTTTGTTCTGGTTCCCTTCCAAACGTGTGGACGGTCCGACAAAGTGTCTTTTAAACAGGTGGCTAAAAACAGAGGGCTAAATGTGCTGGGTTTTTTTTCACCCCAGAGATTTAGAGAGTTTGTAGGATAATTACAAAAGCCTGAGGAAAAAATTGACCACAAAAACTTTTCAACCTTTAAAACTTAAAAACAAAAGCTGAAAAATGCACTGATTTAATACCCGACCGAACGAATCCTCAAATCTCAACACCGCTCAATGCAAATTGAGTTCCTGCACCCATTGGTTAAAAACGCTATAAGTGATGACATCATGCCGTGACGGAGCTCGCAAGCCGAAATGAGCAATGAGGAGTGCTGTGGATGCTGCCGGTCACTTCCTCTCACTCCCCCACAATTCAAACCTCTCCGCTGCTCACCGAGCAGAACAGAACAACCCTGCAGCTCTCTGGTTGTGTGTGTGTGTGTGTGTGTGTGTGTGTGTGTGTGTGTGTGTGTGTGTGTGTGTGTTGAGAAGGCGAGCAGGGGAGCATTCAGCAGCGAGCGAGCGAGAGCGCACAGCGGGCACACACACACGGAGGCATGCTGAGCTCTTACTTAAATCCCCAGCCAGTTCCCCCCAGGACAATCGCTGCCAGCAGAATAGCACCCGCAACCGAACCTATTATGATATTGGTGCCGCTGGGACCTGCAGGGAGTGAAGGGACTGAAATGAGCAAGAATGTAACACAAAAAGGGCCGCGGGAGCAGCGCAGGAGAGAAAACCTGGCTTCTGGGTGGTCGCTTCCGAAACGTCTGTGAAAAAGAATTAGAACCGAGTTCTGGAGACGCAAAAAGAAAAGAAGAACAAATTAATGTGTTGGGGGAATTTTTCTTTCGAGCTGCAAGTTGGCCTTCGTCTCCATAAAAGACGCAGAGGAAAAATACTGTAAAAGTTTCACATGAACAAGCAACAAAGTGATCCTGCAAGACCTCTGGTCAGATCAGTCCAGGCTATTCTGTCACAACTTTTTCACTTTTGCAAAACAATCAACCGATGTATTGTTTCATAAATGGAAAAACAACCCCTATATTTACTGTTTAATTAGGTATGATTCAGAACATGTACTTTATTTGAGTAAAGAAGTTAAATCAGTTTACTTTACTGTATTTTTTATGCAAGTATCTGTACTTTTACTTCAGTTCAGAATGTGAATACTTTTGTCATCTCACTTCAAACGGACCCTCGAGCTCCTCCTGATCCACACACTCCACTTTAAAAAACCTATTACAATCTATTCATCCTGGTCTATATATGGACATATCCATACGATACAATTGCGCTCTCACCTTTGTACTTTTCAGGTCCGTCGTGCGGGGTGGGGATGGGGATGGGGTCGAACACGCTGCAGTCCTTCCCGGTGTAGTCAGGGTCGCAGATACACTTCACCTCGTTATTGCAGGTCTGAGGGCAGGAGAGGAGAGGAGGGGAGAGGAGAGGAGAGGAGAGGAGAGGAGAGAAGAGGGGAGGAGAGGAGAGAAGAGGAGAGGACAGGAGAGAAGAGGAGAGGGGAGGAGAGGAGAGAAGAGGAGAGGGGAGTAGAGGAGAGAAGAGGAGAGGAGAGGAGAGAGGAGTGGAGTGGAGTGGAGTGGAGAGGAGAGGAGAAGAGAAGAGAAGAGAAGAGAAGAGAAGAGAAGAGAGGGGAGGGGAGGGGAGGAGAGGAGAGGAGAGGAGAGGAGAAGAGAAGAGAAGAGAAGAGGGGAGTAGAGGAGAGGAGAGGAGAGGAGAGGAGAGGAGAGAGGAATGGAGAGGAGAGGAGAGAAGAGAAGAGAAGAGAAGAGAAGAGAAGAGAAGAGGAGAGGAGAGAAGAGGAGAGGAGAGGAGAGAAGACGAGAGAAGACGAGAGGAGAGGGGAGGAGAGGAGAGGAGAGGAAAGGAGAGAAGAGGAGATGAGAGGAGAGAAGAGGAGATGGGAGGAGAGGAGAGGAGAGGAAATGAGGGGACGTCTTCTTATCACTCAGCCTTTTGTCGTCACGAGCGAAACACAGCTACCGACGCTGTGAAACAAACTAGAAACTGACCCCGTGGTGCGAGCAGATCCTGGAGGTGGACGAGCCGGGGCAGAAGCTGAGGTTGAAGGTGTTGACGGGGAGGCAGCGGCGCTCCAGACACATCATGTTGGGCCCGCACGGAGTCCCGTCCTCCACGTAGCCCAGGTCCAAGCCGTCGTCCAGCACGGCGTGACCCCCTCTGCAGGTCAACACATGCAATGAACCTGCACAGCCGGAGCTCTAAGCTCCCGATGCACCGAGTGATGCTAGAACAGAGGTAGGCAAACTGTTTGACTGGTGGGGAGAGTGGAGCAGATGGAGTGTTTTGGTGACCCACCTCATAGGAGGAAAAATATATCATGGGATATGTAAAAAAAAACATGCGCTTTAATATCTATTGAAAATTAACAAAAGTGTTACAACAAAATATCTGTTGTTGGTCTGGGGGCCACATATGGCCCACAGACCATAATTTGCTAATGCCTGAGCTCGAACTTTTTTTAAATTATTATTATTATTATTATCATTATTATTATTATTATTATTATTATTATTATTATTAGTAGTAGTAGTAGTATTATTATTATTTTAAACTCTGTTAGAGGATTTTCACCCTCACTTCAACTTCAACTCAAAATTAAGACTTAATCAAGAAGAATGAATTAAGAATCAAACTGCCATGTGCTTCCCATTGCAGGAAACAAATTACTTGCTGTTTTATTCTGCAGTCTGACACCAACAGCGTTTAAAGATTTTGCTACACATCAGTGAATCTGCAGCCTTAATGCCGTCATCATGTCTCAGCATGTCAGCGCAGGTGTTGCCTTCTCCCCTTAGTCTGTGTCCACCACGTCCAGGTGTAAGACCTGTCTCACCCCCTCAGCTGACGGCCTCACCTGCAGTCCATGTATCTGTTCTGATGGTGGATCGTCAGGCTGGTGACTTTCCCCTTCAGCTCCCCAAACGTCGGCTTCTCCGTCAGGTTGGTGCACAGCAGCAGACCGCACAGCACGTCTCTGTCGGAGGAAGCAACGAGGAAGGAAAAAAAAAAAGTGAAAGCAGCTGTTAGCAGCCGTCGCTCTTCTTCTTCTTCTTCTTCTTCTTACAATGTTTAATTAATGGTGCCCTATTATCTAAAAAAAAAGTCTTATTAACATTTATAACAATAATGTGTTGCTGATCGTGCCAGTAGTGAAAAACATCATTTTTTCCCCTTTGCCTGCTCAAGTTGCAGTTTTGGAAATCAGCTCCTTACGATGTCACAAAGGGAACTGATACATCTCCCAGGTTAAGCAATAACAACCCCAGCCAGGAGTTGGCTCTGCCCTCTGAGAGCACCTTGCAAACATGCAAACTATCCAACATCAGTTCTTGCAGGAAGATAAAAAACAGCATTTTGCTGGAGGCTGCAAACAGAGGGCTAAAAACGCTGATAATAATAAGTTGTCCAAAGCTGCAGAAACTGTAGTTCTGTATAATAAAGACTTGAAACAAACAAAACAAAACTCTGCAAACACACGTGTGTGTGTGTGTGTGTGTGTGTGTGTGTGTGTGTGTGTGTGTGCGTGTGCACGCTCACTCACTGCTTGTTGCACTGCATCCACCCCTGACCACTGGCCTCTGGGCCACAGTTCCCTTTCTCTGTGCCTTCAGAGTTCAGCTTCTCATAGCAGAACCTGTCAGCTGAACCTGGAGAGAGAGAGGGGGAAGAGAGAGAAAGATTAGCCTTTCTCGTGAAGAAGAAGAAGATTTTTTTTTTGATTTTTGAAAAATAACATTTATTTGCCGCTCTCATTTCCATTAATCAATCAAACTAAATAAATAAATAAATAAATATATAAATAAAAAATTAATTTTCTTGAGAAGAAGAAGAAGAAGAAGAAGAAGAAGAAGAGTGTGAACCCAGACTCACCGTAGCCCCACAGCGCCCTGCACTGGCCGTCTCTGGTCTTACAGCGACCTCCATAACAGCGTCCCTGGGGGAGATGTGGGTGTTGATAGGATGCAGGTTTGCTCACCGTCACACAGAACCTTCAGTGATGAATCAGTGAGATTGCATCTGTAGGATCTTTACCTGTCCGGCTTCGCACGTGTAGCCGTCCAGCTTGTGGACGTTGTGAGGACACTGCGGGAGTGAGAGAGAGTCTCACGCCACCACAACTTCCAAGTCGGTGTTTGGAGTCTTGATTTATTTATACATTTCTTTCCTTACCTGGCTGGAGTCTCCCGTGCACGTCTCTGCAATGTCACAGTCATTGACGGCCTCGCGGCAGGCCACGCCTCTCAGCTCGTACTGCGGGAAAAACAACCACAGAAGAAGATGATCTTTTATTTTTCATCCCGGCATCTGTGACAAACGGCGATAGAGCTCCTCAGAGAACAACATATTTAGCCCTCTGTTCACAGCCTCCTGCTGAAATGCTGGGTTTGAGCTTCATGCCCTTTTTCAGTGTGTGTCTTTTTTTTGAAAGGTCCCACCATTTGACTCATTTTCATAACTTGATTTTATACAAAGCTGTAGAACCAATAGATCAGTGTAGAGAAATGGCAGCTTTTACCCATGTTTACAGCCTCATGCTCAAACTGATGCTTTATTGGTGCATCAGCGTGTTTAGCTGGGGACAAAAACAAGTCGGGAGTCGTACAGTTATCAGTGCCCTTGGTGACATCACAGAGGGTCAAGGTAATGAGTTGTGTGTTCGTAAACACTTTCTGAATAGTTCACTGACAGGATTAAGACAGACGGTGGTTGGAAAACTGGAGTTTTGCTCAACATAGATCTTAAAAAGCAGTGTGTGTTGCAGTTCACCTTGCAGTCTCTGCAGCACAGCCCGTTGCTGCACATGGCATTGTGGGTGAGCGTGCACTTCTTGCAGCAGTTGGCTCCATTCCTCGTGCATTCCTAAGAAGAAAAAAAAAAATGTCAGTGGAAAAACTCACAACTCAACATTGTAACAACTCCGAAAGCTTGAAGGACTCTGAGCTTAAAGGACTCACGAGGAGCGATCCGCAGTCGCATTCTTCTCCCAGCTCCACATAGCCGTTGCCACAATCGGGCAGGTCTAACAGCTACAGGAAGTAGAAGGAAAAGTGTGCAGGTGTCACTGAGTGACGTCTTGAAAGATTTGTGGTGCCGGTACGATTCATCTTCCAGACAGCAGCGGCTCAGTTCTACCTTGCTGGGCTTATTGAAGAGACAGCTGCCTCCTCCCTGCTGCAGGAAGCGCAGGTACTGGTCCATACTGCAGCGGGAGAACTTCCTGGGCAGGTAGTAGCTAGTGAGAATGGAGAAATATATATTAACGCAACACAGTGTCGCTGGCAGAAATAGAGAGAGAGGTTGAAAGTGTCACTTTTTACATTTTGGTCATCAGTGGGGCAGCATCATGAGCTCTATTGATATTCAAAAAAATCTGATTTAGCCCTCTGTTTAGAGCATGTGGTAAAATGCTCAGTTTTGTCTTTTGGTATAATGAGAGATCACTGCTTTTGGTGACATCACAAAGGGCTTAGTTATCAGAAATGAGCTTTTAAGCACTGACTCTCTGAAAAGGGGGAATAAGCTGTAGAAGCAAATGACTGATGTCTTACTTCTCTTTCTGGGGAATTCACAACACATACATTGTATATACATGTAGTAAAGTAAAGTTTGAAAAATAAATAAATAAATGAGACTGTAAAAATCATTAAAGCCATTGAGACGGCGTCGTGTACAGCAGGACTGCTGGTGTTTTTACTGTCTGCTGCTGGTGAATCTCTCACCCTGTGTCCTCCATGATGCAGCCCAGCCAGGGGTCAGGACACCTGCAGTGTTCTGCACACACACACACACACACACACACACACACACACACACACACACACACACACAAAACAATAGTTGTTGTGAAGTTTCAATTTCAATGCGATTTTATAGTCCTGCCACTAGAGGGAGCGGGCGGTTAAGAAGGTAAATCTGTGCAAGTCATAACATTTGTTTTTTTTAGCTTTGCTCGATGCAACATGACTTTGTTACTTTGTTCTGCAGTGAGTGACAACAAAGACAACAAAGAAAATCTTTATATAAAATAATATCGCAGGCTGAATTATTACAATTATTGAATTATTATTCGCAGTAGACATGAGAAGACATTTCCTTCTTCCTGCTTCCTCACCGGCATCTGGTCGCTCTTTGTTCCTTAGCATCCCGATGTTCTGGCCGAGACTCTGGCTCAGTGTGATGGCCATGGGCCCCACGCTGCCATACTGGAGGCGAAGACAAATCCTGTCAACAATACTGACGGACTCACGCTGTGATTTATGACCACCAGGGGGCAGCACTCGCCTCGTTGATGCCGCCGCCGCGGGTGAGAGAGCAGATGCCGCCGATGTACGCCGCCTCGCTGCGGCTGCTCATGAAGGTCCTGCCGCTGGAGGGAAACACGGGAAGAGGGACACGGTGGGTCGGAGAGAAGCGGGAAGAGGAAGAAGGAAGAGCAGTTGTGGTAAAACGGAAAAGAGAATGAAAAGAGAAAGCAGGACGAAGAGGAGTGATTATTTTCTTCACATAAGTAATACATTTGTTCAAATTATATATTCAATATTTTGTTGCATACACATACTATAAACAAAGAAGACAATAATAGGAAATAAAGAAATTAATGGATGAATCAATAAATGAACAAATGAATGACTGAATGAATGAAGGGAAGAGGCAACAGGATGAGATGAAGGGGTGGTAAATGGAGGACAGAAAAAAGGAGGAGGAAGTAGATGTAGGATGACAGTGGGGCAGCAAAAGATGATGGAAGCAAAGGATGATGGTTGACAATGAAAGAAAGAAGGAAGAAGAAGAAGAAAAGACGATGGAGGAGAAGTGGGAGATAAAGTGAGGAAGAACTCGAGAAAAAAGAAAAAAGTAGTAGATGGGAAGAAAAATATGAAGGATGAGATGAAAACAGAAGAGGTCGAGGTCGGAGGAGGAGGAGGAGGAGGTCGGAGGGCGAGTGCCTACGAGAAGAGGTGGACGGCGTCGCAGCGCTCCTTGATGCTCTCCTTGCGGTACTTCATGAAGTCGCGCAGCGTGAGCAGCGCGTCGTCGCCCACCGAGATCCTGTTCTCCGAGGACCAGGTGTCCATGGCCACCAGCACGATGCGAGTGTTGAGCTGCTCCTTGTAGATCTGCTCTCACCCGGCAGGAGGAACAGTGAGACAAAGAGAGGAGGGGGCGGGGGTAAATAAATAGATGAATATGGAAACTAACAAACAAACAAACAAACAAACAAACAAATATTGCACTCACCGCGTCAGCCATGTTCACCACCGCTTTGGCAAAGTTCTTCGTCTTGGTGGTTGAACGGTGGAGCTGCACAAACTAACGTGACGACAGAGAGAGTTAAAAAAAACAAAAAAAACAACATGGTCCAAGATGAAGAGAAAACACTTTGCGGTTTTCACAAAGATGTGGCCTCTTTGTGCAGAAGAAGCTGAAGGTGGAAGAGAGAGAGGAGCGTCACGTGCCAGCTCGTGGTCGTTGACCACCATCAGCTCGATGTACTTGGTCTCAGTCTGGATGGTGCGCTGACCTCGCCGCACCTGCAGGGGGCACAGCAGAGTTCATGACGTGTTGAACCTCCCCGTTTAAAATGTTCACAGCGTCTCTCACAGTTGTTGAGTTGAAACGATTGATCGACTCGGAGGAATTAGTAATAATCCCTCAACTGAATCGAGTCAAATAAATAATCACTAGATTAATCGGTTACAATCTATTGATCGATAGCTGTGGCTGCAGCTGAAGCACACAAGGACATGCAAGACTACAGATTTTGTGTGGTTGTTTTTTTTTTTTTTTTTTTTTTGAGTTTCATTTGGGAGAATCTGCAGGAGAAGAGTGGAGAGAAGTGGAATGCATCCCACAGTTATTGCTCTTTGTGAAGCAGCAGCTGGTGCTTCAGTGCAGAGGAGTGTTTGGTGAGGAGTCGCAGATGGAAGCTGCCGGAGTGAAAGAGTTCAGTGGAGCAGCATCCAGAAATTTCATCATGTCGACAAATTTTCACCGCCGCGTATGTTTTTCTTTGCGCTTCCTGTCCGAGCACAATCCTGCCGAGCTTCAACCCAGAGTGACGTCAAAAGTTCCACTGATCTCGGATACAATCGCATTCCTCTTCTGTCTCAGATTGCATCAAAAAATAATATCTGCGTTGGACTTTGAACCACAGATTATAAAAAAGCAAACAAGTAGCCAGAATCTGAATCTGATATGAATAACAGATTCCAAAGTGATTTGTGTTGTCGACACTAAACAATCAGATCTGAGCCACAGAAACAGATTGATGCCATTTGGGTTCAGATCCATGGTTTATTTTGTATTAAGATTTGGAATTTCGAAACAGAAGTGACGACAGTATCATCTAACCAGTCTTGGAGTTTAACACAAACACGTCAGTCAACAATGTTCCTGTTATTTGAGGGCCTCTGTTTATCTTTTTGTTGGTCAGTTTGATTCCTGTCAGACAAAGTTTTGGGATTTTTTGGGGGGATAATTCATTTATAGTGTGAAGCTGCTCCACTGAGGTCTTTGGGTAAATCATGGCACCTCAACATTTGGATGTTCAGTCTTTTTCAACTAACTTTTTTATTAAGTTATATTTGATTCATCTCACTTCAATTCAGCTCAATCTAGTTAACACGGAAAAATCAGAGCTGGGAGAAACTCAGCTCTTCCACTCTTTTCAAGTGTCTGAAATTTGTGTTGCATTGTGTTGTTATGCTGGGGAGAAAAATAAAACACACTTGTCTTTTTGCTCGTCTCAGGCCTCCTGCGAAGAGGAGCTCTTCCTCTCCGTCCTCCTCCTCATTGTCCGTCCGTCCCTCAGCCTCCGTCCTGTTCTCCGAGTATCCTGAGGAAGACAAAGAAAAGTCTTCGGTCCAAAGACGGACGGATGTAGCCGTGCGTTGGCGCTCGCTGACATGTAGGAGGAAATCAATACGGCGCAGCCGGCCGAGGAGGAGAGGACGAGAGGAGGAAAGGAGGAGAGGAGGAGAGCGTTGAAGCAGCCAACCGGGAAGGCGGAGAGGTCGCGGGAGCGAGGAGGGAGTTGGATGACAGGAAGGAAAAGTAGAAGATCAATCCGGAGAGGAGGACAAATGTCAGGGAGAGGAGAAGGGGACACCCTGAGGAGGCTGTAGGAGGCTCCACAGTGTGTGTGTGTGATGGGGAAAAAAACAACAAAAGAAAGCAGAGTGAACACAGAGGGCAAGAACAAACGTGATGTTTCAAAGGAAACACAAGCAGCCCTCGGATTTATCGCTAACATACACTGCAGTCCTGAGGAGGAATCTTACAATCTCCACTTCTAAAATCTGACAGACATTACATCAGCGGAGGGGCAGCGACTGTCACGTCGCTCTGGTTTAGAGTTCACATGGAGGGTTCTGGCTGTCAGCCAAGCCTTCATCGGCCATCAAGCTGGGGTTGGAATTCTTCTAGCGCTAAAAGACGGAAGCATGTGAGTAAGTAGTTTGTCTGAAATCTTCTTCCTCACGACAAAGCCACATCGTGCTTGGCAGGTTGGAAAAAAAAACACAGCAGCAACGGTAAAAGCGGAGAAATTTGGACCCTGCAGATCTTTGCAGACGTCCACAGACCTCAAATCCAGGAAGAGTGACGACCAATGAGCACAAGAGACACTGCGAGAGGCCATGGTGACCAAAACAAATCGGCTCCCTGCAGGCCGGCAGCCTGAGTCTGAACTGAACATGGCTGCATGTCTTCGATGAATGAAACATGTGCAGGACACTGAGTGAATACAACTAGTAAAGGACGTCAACCGAGCCAAAAATAACAACAAGTTTTCCAGAGATTAGACAGCCTGGCTGCGGTGCTCAACACGAGATCCTGTGTGAGGGTGATGGAGGTCCTACCTGGGCGCTGAGGCGGGAAGAGGTCCACGTCTGGCAGGCGGTACACCACATGGTCACCCTGCATCTGAGAGTCACAACAACAGCAACACCGTCAACGGCTGCTGCACTTACGAGCACAAGATCCCAGTAGGTGAAGGAAAGCGAAAAAGGCAGAATAATTTGTTTTTTTAATTTGTTTTGATTTCAACTCCTGTTCCATTTATTCATCTATTTATTGACTGACCTCGACTATACGAATACTGACACTAAACCTTTACTGGGTACCACTCAATAAAGTTTTAAAAAGAGTCAAATTTGTCTGGGAAAAAAAATATTTTATTAATATTAAATTAAAGTTAAAGGTCTCACATTGTAGCCAGATTTTCACTACTTTGATTTTTTACTCCCAGTTTTCAGAAAAGTATTTTTATTGATTCCTTTGTTGAAAATGGTTCTCTGCATCTGACCCATCCTACATACTGGCAGCAGTGGGCCACCGCAGTGCAGCGCCCTCGGGGGGTGGTGGTGGTGGTGGTGGTGGTGAGGGTGGAGACAAGCAAGGGAAAAGTGGCTACTTTTCCCATCCAAATCACCTGTTGGTCCTGGGATTTAAACCAATGACTTTTCAATCGCAAGCAGGACTTTGTGCATCTCCATACAACAGCATACTTAGCCCTCTGTTTGCAACCTTCTGGAGCTACAAGCCAGCTTTGATTGGACAAAGCATCAGGCAAAAACAAGGCTCAAGTCTCAGAGGGCAGAGCCAACACCTGGGTGGGGTTTGTCTGGTCACTAACCTGGGAAAGGTGTCAGGGACTTCAAAATTGGGCTCGTTGTGACATCACAAGGGGCTGATTTTCAGAACTCAACGGTTCAGAACACACTTCCTCCACCAACAGTTTAATAATGTGACCAAGTGCGAGACCTTTAATGAATGACTTTCTGAGCAGAAGACTGGAAGCAGTGCAGGCTTGAGCATATCAATGATTTACTGACAGCAGGCAACTGGAGAGAAACAACTGACCGCAGCTGAGTGGAGAACATGCTTTCAGAGTCACGTGGGAATGAAGCGTAATGTTCCCAACAGCGTCCACAGACGTGTGAGACAAAAGCCGCCGTGTCCTCGGAGGCGGAGACACGGAGCAAAGTGCCCCGATGCATAATTAATACATCAGTCATAATGGCAATAACAGTGGCGGACAGCGTGGCACACTTGAGCTGGCGATAAATACTTTATGAAAATGACCCATCTGAGTTAGAGAGCCGAGGAGAAAGAGAGAGCGAGAGAGAGAGAGAGAGAGAGAGAGAGAGAAAGGGAGCCGGCCGGTTCCGAGGATCAGCTCGGAGGCCATTGATCCATCTCCAGGTCTATGTAATCGAGCTTCGCTTCAACTGGGGCCCCAGATGGAAATAAACCCACTTCAACTCTGAAATATCCTCCCGGTTCCTCAGTGGTTTATGACAAGGCGTCTTATCCAACCTCCAAAAACACTAATTTTACCGGAAACACGAATCGCTAAATTAAACACAGGGCGAAGAGAGAATAGATGAGCTTTGTTGGTGGAATGATTGGAATTCCAGACTCACCTCGCCGCCTTCAACTGGCTCAATGCCATACGTGAGGTTGCCGTCTGAGAAAACCCCACTGGAAAAAACAAACAGAAAAACATCACCGTCAGTCTGAGGGTTGTTGATTTCACAAGTGAAAAAAAATGCTTCATATCAACGTGATGGTATGGCACTTGAATGGAACAATAATATAAAGACATAGTGAAACAAAATGTGTTAGCTTTTGTGAAAATATCAATTTTATTTTGTAAGCTTTAAAGGCCTCAGATTTGACTAAATTAGCTCTTTAAAAGTTCCACATGATGCAAAACTCACTTCAGCAATGAAACTGATCTTTATCTCTATCCTAGAATTGAACTCCCCCCCCCCCCCCCAAAAAAAAAAAAATCCATCTCTAATCCATTTTCGGAACACAGGCTTCTGGAAAAAGTCCCCTTATGATGTCACAGAGTGCACGGATGCCTCTCCCAGCTTAAATTACAAAACCCCTAGGTCGGTGTTGGCTCCACCCCCTTCAGGATGAATTGTTTCTGTCACTTTGTGACTAATGGAGCATTAAATGTTTGCATGCATGTTTGCATGGATGGGGTTTCCTCTCAGTTCTAAACTCACTGCAGGCCGTGGCAAGTGGACAGAGCGACCCAGGAACCTGGCCGCCCCCGGACACGTCCATGGTAGTAGCAGTGCTCTCCACCCTGCAGCAAAAATAAATGAAATAAGATAAAATAATTAATAAAATTTAAAAATGAGACCTGCTGCTGACCGACTTGGAGCCTCAATATAGGAAGTGGCGCTCGTGATTTACTGTCGGCCGCTGGACGCTCGGCTGGAGGATATCGGTGACCACCGTACAGAACCCGGCTTCTGGGAAAGTCTACACCTGACGCAGCGGAGCGGAGGGCGCAGTGCGTGCGGAGAGAGTGCTCGGAGGTCACATGACCTCAACGTACAGCGAAGTAGCGGCGGGCAATCAGGGGACGCAGCAGCCTCAGGTGGTGTTTCTAGTTACTCAGGACGACTGCCAACGTGCGTGCACGTGCGTGCTCGTGCGTCAGGGAGTTTCTGTTTCAGCGCTTTGTAATGCAGCCCTTGAATGTCATGTCTGTCACCCGAGCCCGCAGTTGTCTGGCACGGCTGACGGGCCGACCACAGAGAGAGAGAGGCGACGGCGAGCTGCTCCTCTGCACGCTTGGGCAAACTTTAGTCTGAGCTGCAGCGCAAAGCCTGAAAGCACCATGCCTCGTCCTTCACAAATTAAAAGACATGAAATGAAAAACAAATGCTATGTTTACATGTCAGAGTTACTAATGTGCACCTACGTCACAAGTGCAGTCAGAACATTTAGTGCCTCCTTGGATTTGCAGCCAAAAAAATTCAAGGCAACAGATGGCCGCTGACGGATGGAAAGTCGTTTGTAGAATCCAAATGTTGGCCAAAATCTACTTTACTGGAGAATTCTTATGATATTCGCCAGTGAACGCCTCCTTTACTCCTTTTGTTTGCAACACTTTTCTGAAAGTAGGCACTTCAACACATTGTACGGAAAAGGTGCCCTTTGTGATGTCACAGAGGGCACTGCCACCTTTCGCAATTAGTGACAACACCCCTGGTGCTGGCTCTGCCCTCCAGGACCACCTTCCTTTTTTTGTATCCTTTCAACAATGAGGAAGGCGAGTACTGGAATAGTAAAACCAACCTTTTTTTTTTTTTTTTTTTTGCTGGAGGCCGCAAACACAGGGGTAATTGATGTGTTTGAGTGATATGATGGGTCTTTCATTGTGCAAGGCAACTCCTTTGGAGTCCAAGATGGAAAAATACTGACATGATCATTTCAGAACGGGTCCTTTAAAATGTTTACAGGACATGAAAGAAAACACGGCTGTCTGAAGTATCTGAGGTACAATATGATCAGTATGATCATTGATAGTAACCTTTCTTAAAAAAAACAAAAAAAAAACAAAAGCAAACACAGCAGGCATCTCATTTAAATGACACAGCTTTGTCTCAGTCTGGTGATGGAAAACGTTTCAAGCAGGATGGATTTGCTAACAAGTCGTTACAAATCTAATGTGTCAGGAAGGAGCCCATTAGCAGGACTTCTAATTCGGGCTCCAGCAGAGTCCAAGCTAATGTTTTTCAGATAGCGGTGCTGACGCTGAGCAAGTACATGATGCTGATTACTGGCTGGTAAAAAGACACAACAGCTGAACCTGATGGGGGCAAACTACTCTGATGGTATTTGGTCCAAAACAAGGATTAAGGCTGGAGAGATAGAATACAATAAAAAATAAAATTCACAAGCTCGGAAGTTAGAGTCAAAAGTAAATGTTTCATTCAATTTCAATATTTTTTGAATGACCATTTTGTTCTGAAATTTTTTCTCAAGCTGTGAAATCACACAAAACAACAATAACATTTAAATTTTGTTTAGTTCTTTCTTTCTCTCTTTTCTTCCTCCCAAGGCTTCTGTGTCAATCTGTCGGAGAACAAAAAGGACTTTTTAATCATTCATATCAAACGGTGAAACAGCACACGGCACTTAGTCCGGGGCAAGACGATAAATAAATAAATAAAAGGTAGGATTACGAGGCTAAATGGAGGAAATCAAATTGCCTGACGCAGCAGCCGCACGCTTGGACTGCTGCGAGGGGCCTGAGTGCGCCGCTGCTTCTCAGACGGGTGGGCTGGGGTGGGGTGGGGTGGGGTGGGGCGGGCGGGGCAGGTGGGGCGGGGTGGGCGTGCACTTGGAGTAATGGCCCCTCGCTGTAAATCACACTGTGCAAGAAACCATCGGCTAATTGCCAGGGTTTCTTAAAGTGCAAGGGAGACGACGACAACGACGACGACAACGACGACGACAAATTGCAGAAATAAATAAGGAAAAGAAAGGAGCGCTTGACAACCAGGAGGAAAAACTGCAAGACGACAGGAAGTTACCGAACCGGACCAGACCGACTGAACTGGACTGCATTAACTAAATGGATCAGGAGAGGCTGAGAGGCGTGGACGTGGACTCGGCTCTCTGCTGAAGCCACCAAGATGAAGGGAAGAAGGTCATGAGACAAAACGACACTGACGAGCCCTGATAGGAAAACGGAGCGGCGTCGCTTCCCGGTCGGGATCTCAGCTCTCTGTGCTCAGTCATGTGATGTGATCCACAAACAGGGGGAAACTGCATCTTTCTACAGACTCTCAACATCAGTGAGTAAGTAAGCGATCACGTTGTGTTTGGAAAGACAATTTATTCAGACCAAGAAGCTGCAGGGTGCAGCCAGGACCAGCGGGTTTTCGCAAACCACCACCAGCCGACTTGACAGTGTCCCGATGCATTGTGGGTATGCGCCACTAATGGATGACAGTGGGACAAACACTAGTTTGACTGCCTTGACTCACCAGCTGAGTATCTGGACTCCAACGCATGTGACCTTTCGTCAAGAGTCAAGGATGAATGGAGATCAATATTGAACCAACGCATGGAACAAAGACCAGCAAAAGAAATTCCACCAAGTGGAAAAAAAAATGTATACACGCTTACAGCATTATTGCAATACAGCCACGACTGAGACTCAATCAACTGGCTCCTTTAAATTCCCCCCCTCAATGTTATATCAATTTATTGATGTTCTGTTTGATTGTAGTGGGAGTTCTGTCAAATGCCTTATTTATTGTTATTTTTCATTATTGATGGTGTTGCTGCTATTGCTACACAAAACACTAACCCTTGCGGGATCAATAAAGATAGTTCTATTCTATTCTATTCTATTCTTGTGACCATGTGTAACAATCACACAGCCAAACATCAGGAGAAAAAAAAAACAACAGCTTGCAATATTTCCAGCCTATCCCAACCCTCAGAATTCGATCAATCCTTCTTTTTGTTTTGTTTTTTTCAGCCTTGTGTGTCACCGGTACTCAATCCTGTCGGGCTGCTCAGCCACTCAGCAGCGGTCGCGAGGATCCACGGGGACCAATAAAGAAGAAGTGACACACGACGGCGGGAGAAATTTATTGGCACTTCGGTAAAACCAAATAAATCAAGACGGAGCGAAGGGTTGTGGTGGGGGGTGAGGGGTGGCGGGTGGGGGAGTGGAGGGGGGCGTGCACAGGGTTCACCAGCCCTGAACAGAGGGAGGAAAAAAAAATAAAAAAAAGAATATGCAGGCAATGACATTTTCCCATTTATATAAAAGCCTGCAAATCTGCTGATGGCTCGGCTGGTTTATTTCATGCTGCTTTGGCACCCCCCCCCCCCTCCCGCTCCACCTCCCCCCCTCCTCCCCTGTTTGATCCGGTTCGCTGCCCCAACTGGGGAGGGGGGGAGGGGGAGTGTTGACAATGAACCTGCATGAGGGTGACAGCGCTAACGTGTAGTTCCAGAAGTAACAGACGGAGGGCGATGGCACAATTTGGTTAAGTCTGTTCTGAGAAAAACGGACGTGATTTGAATTCCCCTCACGACGTGACAAATAGACCCTCGCTGCTGCTGCTGCTGCTGCTGCTGCTGCTGCTGCTGCTGCTGCTGCTGCTGCCGCCGCCGCCGGTGCCCATGGCAACCATCCACTGATTGGTTGGGCGGCGTTTCGCACCGGAAAAAAAAAAGCGATGGAAATGGAAACAGAGGGAGACGGTCGGGAAGTGACAAATGAAAGAGCGTCTGAGATTGAGCGAAGGACGCAGCCGGGAAACGAGGAAGTGGGGAAGCTGAAGGCAGCGGGCGGTCGGCCACGCACCCGGAGGAAAAACATTCTCACATCCAGTTACACCAAACAACTCCGACCTCGGAAAACATTTTCCATTTATAAGTCGTCTCTGCCAGAAGCAGGGACCAGTAAACAAGCTCCCCCGTTATTGCCCCGAGTCGGTTGGATTTCACCCACAGAGAACAGACCCCCATCGCCCAACACGTCCCGGACACGGAGCACTTCAAGCTCGTCGGCCTCTGGCAGGAAAATCAATTTCTATCATATTTGCTTTGATGGGAAAGCAGCCGGCCGGCTGACTTGTGTTGGATTCCGACAGGAAACTGAGGAGGCCGGTCTGCTGCGCTCCACCTGCCAGTTTCACGCCCAGAGGAGGAAAAATTGTGCCAAATTTTTTTTCAAATAAACCAGGGCGACAACTTCTGAAGGGAGAAGAGCAGAGTTGTCGTCAGAGCGCTGAGTGTTTCCTCTCCAAAATTCAATTAGCAAATAATAATAATAAAAATAATAACTTCCATGTCTGTGCTGTTGTGCCCTGCTTGAGTGCTAAACACACTCACTGGTAAAATAGTTGAAGACCAAAACTGACAATCACAATCTACGGGTAATGAACATTCTCATAATATCCTAATTTTCAAATCTTTAATTTTCACCCCGATTTCCTGTCGTACAAAAACTTTCGTGGATCTCCAGACAACAGCGTATTTAGCCCTGTTTACACCATGTCACAAAAAACACTGTTTTTTTTTTTATTACTCTTCCTGCTAACAGTGTTGCTCAGTTGGACCTGCGCTACGCTTCACAGCAGCGCAAAAACCAAGAAGGCAGTGTCAGAGGGCGGAGCCAACATCTGGCTGGGGGTGTGGCCACTAGCCTTGGGAAAGTATCAGCTTGGTATCAGCTTGGTATATGATGCCCTTTGTGACATCATTAAAGGCACTGCTGCAGAACTGTGGGTTTACTGAATGGTTAAATACCCTATGTGTAAAATCTGACCTGATTTATGATTTTTATATTGGTAAATGCTTCATATTCTGCCCGTAAATAGAGTAATAAAAGTGTGTACTCGGTGCAAAAATTGTAATTTGATTTTCCTACCCAGAGAACAGTTCTTATTCATATAAAAATATACAAAGAGCAAGAATTTTGCTACCAGTGAGTTGTCATATTGCACCACCATATTTCTAAGGAAGCCTGGTGTGGACAATCCAGCATGTCTGACAGCGCGTTTCATTGGGGTGACTGCTGGTGTCCTCCAAAAAAAAAAAAACCAATGAAGAAGAAGGTGGACGAGGTATCAAGGTTTGTGCGCTCAGGCCACTGTAGTTCACTGGCAAGCTTGGGAGAGGGAGGGTGAGCGAATGAGCGCTGCAATCTAAAATCCGACCACTAGATGGCAGAATTTTACAAACTGTACCTTTAAAGTCACATCATATTTTTTTTTATAAAACTAGGTAACACAGGGTTTTTAAATTGAGGATATCACCTAGAAACATAGCAGTTTCTCTTGTATGTGTTTCTCTGCATCCGCCCCTCCCCAGAAAAAGAAGAAAATGTTTCGGCTTACCATATTCTGCGCCAGGCGTCCGTCTTCCTCATAGTGACGCTCCACGTAGTCAGTAGCCAGAAGGTCGCTGCAGTAGACAACAGAGCCACGTTCAAATTACATCGTGGTCTAAATTTATCAGCGCGGAATTGTTTACAGCCGCATGCTTCCAGCACCATTAGGGCAAAATCAAATACGGATGCTCGCCATTAAATTTCTACTGCCAGGCGGCTAATTGAAGCCAATCTGTGATATTTTTATACCGAGCACTTGGAGAAGAAGTGAGCGCGGCTCGAAGGCTAAACTCATCACGTCGTCTTCTGCAGATTCACTACAGCAGAGCTTGTACAGATGTGAGCAAAGCCATAAAAGTCACCGGTGCCTTGTGCGTGCAAAAGCATTTTGGTCAGGACTTACTGGTTGAGCTCCAGGTCAAGGATGAAGGACGAGCCGAAGGCCTCCACCGAGAAGCTGCACTCAGCCAGATGGATGGACTGGGAGCAAGAGAGGGAGGAGAGGTTAAGACAAGGTGAGCTTCACTGTATTTGAGCAAAGTGTCATTGAAACCTAAACCTCAAAAATGTGGGCAGCACGCGGTAAATCAAAGTGGCGACTCACTAGCTGCGTTTCCATTACCCCTAAAATTGTGCAAAACCTAAGAATGGCAATGAAAAACTGGTCATGGAAACAGCTAAACTTCAAAAAAACAGACTCAAATATGGCTAAAAGATTTTGACGCTCTGATGAGGTGGTTTTTCAGACGTATCAATATGGAGGTATATCGCAAGAGTGACATGGAAACCCTTTTTTTCCACATTCACACATCAGCGGGTGTGACTAGTTCACTTCAAGTGAAAATGGTGCGTTATAATTACGTAATATTTTTTTCAAGTAATCAAAGAGAAAGATATAACAACCGTTCTTGACAGCAAACAACATGGAAATGCAGATTTATGGCAAAACGAAACAAACAAAAAGAAGGGCGACGGAGAATGTTTAAAAGATTAATGAACCTCCTGCGTGAACCGACTGGAGCGCAGCGACAAAAGGCAGAGATAAGAAAAGCCGCCGAGTCGGGCGGGACTCCAGAAGCTCCTCACGTCCAACCTTGGCCCAAGGTGAAGCCCGTCCCAGCGTTCAGAGGTGGAGCTGCGAGGTGCGAGGCTCCCACCAGCACTTACTGGGGCCCATCTGAGAGGCCACGGCGCTCATTAGCATTACGGTGCACTCTTGGCTGCAGCAGCACTTAGTATCAATCTGAACCTCCAGCGGCTCTGCAGGCCGTCCAATAAAAAGGCCCACAGTGGTGCCTGGGGGCTGAGATAAGACGGCAGGCTCACAGCCTTGAACTGTGTGGATGTGGGGTGGGGGGTGGGGGGTGGCGGCGAGGGTCAGGGTGGTTAAATCTTGTTGTGCGCTGTAATTGGGTCTCCAATAACACAACGCAAATACTCCCGTTTTTGCACACAATGAAAATGCTCAGTTCTCTTTCTGACAGGCACAAACCAGACGTTGCTTGCTTTCAAAAATGGCATAATCAACAGATATCAGTTCCTGGTTTCATTACCTGAAGTCAAATACTGCTTTTTTTTTTCTCAATCACCCCAGAATAATAAGCTTGTATAAGTGTATAATCTGTGAAAAAGCAAAGTTAGTCAGCTAGGGGGACATCCGTTCAGGTTTTAGGTTTTAAAGGCATCGGTGTTACTACAGTTTTCTCCATACACCCTCCAGACCTGAAATCTAAAGGAGAAACTATAATGTAAATATAAAGATTTACATTTTATCAGCATGCTGTGAGTTGTTTTACTAGTTTCCATGGCAAAGCTTGGTGTTGAAATTTGAGACAAAACAAAAACAACATCAGAAATGACCACAGACATTGGTGGAGTGACAGGATGTACTGTGTCTCTGTGTAAATGCGCCGTTCTGCAGCTCACAATAGGATTCCAGACTCGCTCTCCTCCAAGTGCAGCAACAACAGCGTGAAACCGAAAGGGGTCACTTAAGGTCAGACCTGTGTCATATCAGCCGAGCTGCTGACTGACGGTGCTCATCATGGTGGTAATGAGAGGCCAGACGGAGGTGTGAAATATTATCTAATAGACTGGAGAGAGGAGGAGGAGGAGGGAGGAGGAGGCAGCTCAAGGTTCACTGGGTGGAGTCAGGCCGATGGATTTGACCTCAGGACAGACAGAGGGGAAAACCAGAGAAACAGAGTCCAACGCGACAATGGCTCTTTCTCTGTTACATGTTTTATTTCAGTGTTGATGGCCAAATGAGGCCTGTGAAGTAGTCACATCAAACACAGACTAAGAAAAAGGAATTCTGATGCAACTGTGCACACATGAGCAAAAAACAAACAAAAACAAACCCAAAGGTGGCGATCACGGTGGTTTGTCGCATTTAGCAGAACTATAAGCAAATTAATAAAACAGTACATTCCAACAGGTAGTTGGTTTGGTAGAGGATATCACGGACACAGATAACATCTCAGCCGTGATGGTCTCAAACTGGACTGAATTTAAAGGTTTAGTTCAAACGCAACAATTTAAAAAAAAAAGAGAAGAAAATCTGATTCCGTCCTCTGTTAAAACGATGAATTTTACTAACGCAGGCTGACGGTGAAAGGCTTTTCCTTTCCGCCGAGGTCTCGTCGTGCATTCAACATGCACGTCCTCCGGCCGCGGAACCGGTTTGACTCGAATCCTCGCCACAGTAAAAATAAACATCAGTGACTGGTGACGCTATGGACGGAGGCGGTGCAGGTGAGACACCTTCGGGAGAAGCAACTCACCTGTCCTCCGGCTGTGTGGTTGTTGACTCGAGTGTCCAGCCGGCTGTGCAGCAGCTCCTGCGGGGAGTGCATCTGTTGCAGCAGCCTCCTGGGCTGCACCACCTGCACGCCAGGCGCTCCATCCCGGCTCAGACCTGCGTGCATGCGGCGGAGGACGAGGATGAAAGAGCGGCGGTGGGACGAGAGACGTGGAGGGCGAGCTGGCGGCGTTTGAGCTCTTTGGACGGTGACACTCGAGGTGCAAAGCATCGCTAGAACTTACATTTGTGGAACGAACGCCAATGATAAAGCGTATTTTAAGATCAGATGACATGAAATAAAGAAGGCGCACGGTACCTGTGGCGGCGCACGGTGCGCAGACTGCAGCGAGCAGCAGGCATGTCACAGGCAGCATGATGCTCTCACATAGCCGAGGCGACGTCCCCGCTGCGGCGCCGTGAGTACAGTGCACTCAACAGAGGAACTGCTGCTAGACTGCTGTTGCTGTCGGCGCGCATGGACGGCGCGCGGTTTCACCGGCTCGCGGCGCCCGCATCGCCCAGCTGCCCGCCCGCGTGTGGCGACCGCGCGGCGTGACACTCCCTCTCGCGGCTGCTGCTGCTGCTCCTCCAGCTGCTGCTCCTCCAGCGGCGCCACGCACGACGCGGAAAATCGGGGACGAGAAACGACGCTCGCTCGCTCGCTCCAGCTGTGCGCTCGCGAGAGACGCGTACATGCATGCACGCGCGCGCAAAAAAAGCACAGGGGTGGGTGGTGGGGGGGTGGAGGGGCTAGGGCGTTCAGTGAGGAGACCTCGCGCCCGCCTGATCAACAGAATACAAGCTGAAGATCAGAGCACCTTCTCAGTTCTCACACACACACACACACACACACACACACACACACACACACACACACACACACACACACACACACACACACACACACACACACACGTCACAAAGCTACGATTCCATCAGACCAACATTCCACCCATTTTCAGACCTTCAATTTTCATCCTTTTTTCCAGTGGTGGCCTGCACACAAAAAACATCCAAAAATAAAATACTGCAGATCTCCAGAAAACAGTATGTTGCGCTCACAGTTTTTGGCCTCCAGCTAAAAATGCCTTTGTGGACCTTCCAGGCGTTTGGAAGAAGAGAAAAACAACACCTGGCTTGTGATCTTGAAGAGATTTCACTTCTCATTCGAAAGGCTTCTTCAGTTCAGAACTGAAGAGGACTGTGAGAAGTCTTCAAGATCACAGGAACAAGTCCAGTTGCCCTAAATTAACCCATCCACTTAAAGACGACCTGGATGAACTTTCACAGACACATATCTGGAGACCTCTCTTCTCACTTGATTATTGGTCAAGTGACCACCATGTGAGGTTGGAATGAAAAGTGATGGGCAGGGACTTTGTATAATACAGATCCTTCAAACACAGACAAAAAAACAAAAAAAAAAACAGCAGGTAACTCTTTCCAACTACAGTTTTTGTCCTCCAGCTAAAAATGCCTTTGTGGACCTTCCAGGCGTTTGGAAGAAGAGAAAAACAACACCTGGCAAAGGATGTCGTCACCATCACGGACCTGATGATTCCCAGGACAGTGTGTTTAAGTGTGTTTAAGCAAACACTGTCAAAGTGGACCAAGCAAGACGAGGAGAGGACATTTTTTAGGCAAGAGTTGACTGTGTACAGACACTGTTTGTGTGGCTTGTGAAGAAACAGCAACAAACCAACAGCCAAGTGTTAAACCAAGATTTGAAGGTCAAGAAAAGTCAAAAGACTGTCTGAGTTCTGAAATATGAGGCCAAACACTCGCTGTGTTTCCATTACAGTTTTTCGCAAAAAAAAGGAAAAAGAAAAAGCGATATTTCTAAAATTTCAACATAGTACAGTTGCAAAATGCAGGTGTTTCCATTGAACGGTGTGAAACGCATAAGACGTAATTCTCGTCAAATCTCGTGCCGGGAGACCCCACACAGGACGGAGGGACAAAACAATTTTCCATAAATCTGCATTTCCATGTCGTTTGCTGTCAAGAATGGTTGTTATATTTTTCTCTTGGACTACTTCTCTGTGATTACTCTGCGTCCTCCTCCGTCCAAGCATACCGCGCCATTGTCACTTGAAGTGAATTGGTCACGTGACCCCAGTACGTCACATCCACTGATGAGTAAACGTGAAAAAAGTGTTTCCATGACACTTTAGATATATACTGTACCTCTGTATGGATGTGTCTGAAAGACCCCCTCATGAGAGCGTCAAAGCCTTTTAGCCATTATTGGAGAGGTTTTTTCCAGTTTTCTATTGCGATATTTAGGTTTTGCGCAATTCTAGGGGTAACGGAAACCCAGTTACCGTTTGTGTTGCTTGTGAAACAGCAACAAGCTAACAGTCAAGTGTCAAACCAAGACTTGAAGGTCACAAAAAAATCAAAACACAGTCTGAGTTCTGAAATATGTGGCCAAACAGTTTCAGGAGAGGCCTAATAAATAAACTCTCAAATCACTTGACTTTAAAAGTCTTTGAAGTTATAAAGTCTCTCTCTCTCCCCCCAAAGCTCGTTTGCTTGCTTGCTGGCTGTCCTAACAAAGGACGCCTTCACTGGGACCCATGTGGACAGCTGAAGGTTACATAACGAGGCTATTAGATTAGATTTCAAAGAGTGTTTGTGTCAGCGTTTGGCTTGGCCGACGAAGTCGTGCGGGACACATCAACCCCACGCTGCCCTTGTCTCATCTCCCCCTTCCCATTGGCCTGTTAGCAGAGTCAGCAGCGCTTGGAGAGCATCTCCAGATTAGAACGTCTTTGATCGTCGTCTATGCTAATGAGCCAAGAACAGTATGATTAAAAACATTTATTCAAACAATTTTACAAAATCACCGCTTGCAGTTGATGGGTTGGTGGAAGGCTGAATATTACCCTTGCTGAGATGATTGTTTGTCTTTACACAGTGTGTTTAATGCCTCGTGGTTTCCAAAAGCCTTTCAAGTCCTCCTGAGGACTGCAATGCCCCATTAAAGGAACATGAACTCCTAAAAAAATAAATAGAAAACAAAATAAAGATAATCAACATCCCTGTGGTTTCAGAGTGGGGGCTGTATCACTTTGAAAAAGTCAGGTCTCCTTGAACACACCGGGCCTTTGGCCAACCTTCAAAAGGCAGGGGGAGCCGCTCGACCTTTGACGTTTTTTCATCTCGCAGGTGGCCGAGTGAGTTTTGTTTTTGACGCCAAACACCTCGGCACTGCAGCGCAGGCGGGGCCTGGTCCAGACGCAGCACTTACAGTTATGGAGGAATCCACCCTCCCTTTGGAAAAGCCTCATTAAATTCTCAATACCGACATGTAGGTGCTGAAAGTCTGCGGTCAGCAAAGACATGCAGAACATTGCTTTCAGGTCCGCGGGGGGAAAAAATTCATTGGAAAGTGCAGCGTCCACTGTGCATCTGCCATGATATTAAAAATAATAATTAAATTAAGAATAATGATAATCTGCTGACCCATGTAAGAGGTTTAAACATTTAACGTTGCTGGATTTTAAATATTTATTCAGCCTGCACCTCAAAGTGCCTCACAGTGCCTGGCGCTGGTTCCTCTTTGCGAAACAATCGTCAGTGTTTGACCTCAACAATCTTGACCAAAGTTCTGGAAAATGCTGACGAGTCCACGTCTTCCCCGCACAGCGACCCTGCCCCCACCCCCACCCCGACCCCGACCCCGGCCCCCGCGGCCTGTGGCTGGAGGACGGTGTGGAGCCGCGACTCGTAGCCGCTGTCCTGCATCCAGGCGCAGGACCGGTGGAGGAGCTCCGTGTCCAGCTCGCGGGCCGCCGCCGCCACTGCCGGGTCGGCAGGGGCGGGCGGGTCTGCCGAGGCCGGGCCCAGCCGCAACAGCAGGCCGCTGTCCCAGTCCGAGTCGGAGGAGGGCGAGGAGAGGCGGTGCAGGTCGGGGATCAGGGCCGGCTCGATACACAGAGACGTGGAGTGGCAGAGGGAGAGTCGACCGTCCGGACTGGGAGACGCCTCCTGAGGCTCGGCGCAGGGGACGAGACGTGGGGCGTCGGAACTCGCGTCTCTGGACCGATGACAGAGAGACCTACGATCGCAGTCCGATGAACTCGAGTCGTCCATGGCGCGACGATGACACTCGGCCGATCTCTCCCGACCGCCGCTGTGCTTTGCGCTCTTGCGTCTTTTGCTCCAGCTGTGCTCGGGACTGGACGGACACCGGCGCTTTTTGCGGTCTTGTGAAAACGGAGCACCGCACCTCGACTCCGCTTCCTCTCCGCTTCCTGCGACTGACCCCGTCATTTCCTCCAGAGGAGGGAGAGAGGCGGTGGAAGGTGGAGGTGAGACCGGCTCCTCTCCGGCGCAGAGCTGAGGACTGAGTACGGGCGGGTCCGAGTACAGCGGGTGAAACTCCTCGTTTTCAGAAGGGTGACAGATTTGTGGGCTGAGGACCGGAGGGAAGACGTAGAGGTCGGGGAGCGGAGACAGGCTGTCGGGACAAGAGGGGAGTTGCTGGGCGCCGGACGCGTCGCAGGCCGAGGGCTCGGCATCCAACACGGGCATCGTCGGACTGCCGGGCGTCTGGTGGAGGTCCGTGCGGGGAGTCGAGCAGGGCTGGAGGTCGGCGGGGGGCGTGGCCGGGCTCCGGAGGGGAAACAGAAGTCCTGGCGGTGGGCATCCAGATCGGGGGGCGACAGGACTCCGACAGCGGCCGAGGGAACTGTCGAGCGAGGACCCCTGTCCCTGCAGGGCCCGGACGGCATCTTCCGCTTCAGCTTCATCTAGAGTCTCAAGTTCGAAACCGTCATGGCCGGACAAAGGACCCGGTCTAGGAGGAAAAGAGCAAGAACATACAAAAATGAATCATCGAGAAAAACACAGAAGGCTCTTTGTCACAGTTAAAAAGAGCAAAGAAAATGGGTAGAATGGTAAAATGGCAGAAAGTACAAATGAAAAAAAAAAAAAACCCCACAGATGCAGCGTCTCCTCAGGTTGTTCGGGTGGATCGGGGTCGAAGCTCGGGAGCATCTCGGCCACCAGCCGGTCGACTGCAGAGTAGTTGGAGGGATCCAGCACGAAGCCGCGGTGGAGGTCCGACTGCAAGTGCTGCCAGGAGCCACGAGCGCAAACAATTTTTAACGACCATTAAATCAAATCGCAACATAAATATTCAGTCATGGTCAAGAAATGTCAATGTGTGGAGAGAAAAAAAAAAATGTCCACCTCTTCCACATTGGAGAAGGCCTGACGACAACATTCGCAGTAAGACACGGCCTTCTTGCGAGGCCTCCAGGGTGAAGGGTTGAGGCTGAGCGGCGTCTCGGGCCTCTCCTGGGGGCTGCTGACGCTCTGCTGCCTTTTCCTTTGGGAACAAAGAACAAACCAGAGAAAATAAGAAGAAGAACGGGTTATAGTAAGTTTTAATAAAAATGTATGCAAGCGGGGTCACAACTCTTCAAATAATGGAAGCCAACAAACCTTGTCTTATTTTCTCTGTGCTCGGCCCATTTTTCAAACTGAGGGGGAGGGGGAGACTCAAAGGGACTAAATCGGCCCAGATACTGCAGCGAGGGGAAGGTCATTGACTGCATGTGCAGGGGCTTGTATTTCCTGTTTAAGCAGAAAACAGACGCACATGCGATATGATTAAGCGTCACAAAGTTACACGTAAACACAGAGAAGCGGCGATACGGCGGGGAATTCACCCCCGCAATCGCTCCGCTCCGCGGAACGCGATCCAACGCGGCTACGATCAACGGCAGACAGAAAATTATGCGGAGGGTTCAGATGTCGCCGGCTCAGTTTCTCTCAAAGCGACGGCCTCGGCATAAGCCAGAGCACTTCAATTAGCCGAAATGGGCAGGCGCATGAAAAGGGCTGTTCGCACGCAGAGATCCCCCGCAGCTGCGTGCAGTGGAGCTCGCAAAGTCTCATTGGACAGGAATTGTATCCATTTCGGGCGCAGGCTCCCGGGGAGCGGCGACGCTGGGGGCCGAGGCTTTTCTCATTACGCTGTGGGACTCTTAAACTGGTTCAATTATGAAAATCGTCTGGACTGAAACAAAACCCCCCCAACGAGACATTACACTGGTGGGGGAGCAGGGCATGAAGGTGGGGACAGGTGAGTGTCACCCACCTGCTACAGTGAATGAGACGGATGCAAGATAAATCCAGCATTGAGAATACACACACTCACCTGCTGGAGTCTTCAATTTTCAGATAAGGAGATCGTAGAGATGCCGCTGCAATCCAGGAGAAGTGAGAGAGGGCAGTGATATTCGATATATTCTCCACAAACAGCGAGACTGGGCCAGAAGAAATTACATTTATATTATGACAACTAACCTTTGACAACATGAGACGGTTTCTTGGTGTGAGTCTTCTACATAAAAAAAAGAAAAAGAAATAGCATTATAAAATAAAAAATGTCATTAAATATGTTTTGAGATTCTTTATTATTCGAACCATTGCCACTTTTTAAAATTTTAATGTGCTTGCGCTTTTGTGTGTGTGTGTGTGTGTGTGTGTGTGTGTGTGTGTGTGTGTGTACACGCAGAGGACAAACATTTTACCTCAGGCTTCTTGTGTGTGGATCGTAAACTCTCCCGAGTCAGCTGCTTTAAGTGTAAAATGACATCTGGATTCTACATTAAGGGACAATGCAGGGTTTCTCATTCCAATCTGAAAACTGAAACTTGGATATTTTATTTTTTACATGACCAGGTAGGTACTGTAGGTCGCTTGTGGTGCCTTCACAAAACACACTGTGCTATGCTTTGCCTCCTCCTCCTGTGAAAGATGAATTACACACTGTAACTGTTCCTGTTTGCTGTCAGAAGCACTGAACTGCTTCTGCAGATTTGTGTTGCTGTATATAATGTTTCTTGTTTATCTTATTATGTGCATTAGTTTGATTAATTTTTTTTTTTTTTTTGTATTATACAAGTTTTTATTTTAGTGATGTATGTGTATTACACATACATCATCAGTGCTACAATTTCCCCATTTAAGATTCTACCTAACATGCAAAACACAGAAAGAAACCAGGAAAATAAAGAAGCATACATCCTTATGGTGCCATCTGCTGCAAGCACAGCTTTACTGCAGTTAAGAGCAAAGAAAGCAAGCAAGAATTCTCTGTCAAAAGGATACCATCCACGTACAATATCTTGACACCCCAAGACCGGGCATTGGCCAACACGCTGCTCTTCTGCAGCTGCTCCTACAGTAGGAATCCAAGTCAAGATTTCAATGCACTTTAGTCTTCAATACGTGATCAATATACAAAGACTCCGACTTACATAGTTGCGAATGGCTTTTTCAAGCAGTGCCTTTCCACGGCTGCCACAAGCCTACAGAGGAAAACACACAGACATGCATAGTATTTATATTAAAATCCAAAAATGTAAACCTTACCATGGTTAAATAAAAAAATAATAATAATAATAATTACTTTGGTGCAAAATATCTTAAACCAATTTTCTTCAGAAATTTTGCAAAGAATTTTAATATCCGACAACTTAATAATAGTTATCATTATTATTATTATTTACCGCTGGTCTTGGGGTTCCTGGTCTTCTCTCTCTTGACATGATGGGATGCTGAGCTTCCTCACTTTTCCCCACTACCGTAGCCTTTGTATCTGTGTCCCTCTGCTTGTTAAGACACTCCTGATTTCCAGTCACTACAAAGCTGACATCCTTGTGCAGAAAACTCTCTACGCCCTTCACAGCAGAAAATGATGGAAACAAAATACGACCATGTAAAAACAGTGGGACATAAGAAACTGTCAGTCTGATCATACATTTCAGATGAGTGTGTCTCATAAGAATGGCAGGAAGGATGCTACATATCTTACCCCTCCCAAAAACGAGATAGTCTCCAGAAGGACAGCTGTTGATCGTTTCTTCACACTGTCCAGGTAGAAGGTTTTACCCGAGAGCTTTTTCTGACCAGGACACAGGGGGCCAAAAGGGTTCTGCTGCTCCTCTTCATGCTGTTGCGGCTGCATGATCCCGGTGTTCTTCACAAACGCCCAAACGTAAAATAAGTTACCAGGATGCACCTAAGAGGAGAAATCAAGAAAATAGTTAGTAACTGTGCTGTAGCACGGTGTGTTTACGGTTAGGAGTGATTTCGTCTGATCAAGCCCATTGCATTTAAACATTGACACATACGATAGGCCTTTAAGTAGTGGGAAGAGTGAAATGAAAGTAAAAGGGACATTAAAAGTCAAGAGTGACTTGACAATCAGCTGGTTTACGCTAAAAAAAAAAATTAAAAAATAAATAAATAAATAAATCGTTCATCAGTTTTGTCCAGCGGCCTGACTACGTGCCAGACCGTCCATCTCTCACTACGGCACTCACTGTCAACTCGGTTAGCCTCTGTTAGCAAACTGAGCTACGGTTAGCACTAGCCATCTTAGCTTCAACAGATTACAATCAGTTTGAACAAAAACGATGCGGTCTCTTGGGGGAATCTTTACATGTCTAGCGAGCCATTTCTACGCAGTTTGGAAATGCGCCGAACAGCCGGTACACCTACGTTTGATCATCGTCCGGTAACACCGCGATGAAATTACTTTTCCTGCTGCGGCTTCGAAGAATCAACCGCCGCTTTTTAAAAAACACTGAGAGACGCGTGCGTATACATTGCGTCATTTCCGGCACAGCTTCTATTTATGATCGCAATGTGGGAATTATATCATAATAGCCATTGCCATTGCAATGGATATCTTACGTCCTCATTCGTGGACGTTTAAATGCACCATGAACACAAAATTCTCAATCTCAAGAAACGACAATAATCTGACGTACTGACAGTCATGTCAACCTATTGTGAACTGTAACGTCAGTGGAATGCTAATATCATCTGTTCCAGCAGGGAGCAGCACGTAGATGCGCCCTCAATGATTTAGTTTAGTTTTTTTTTTTTTTTTTTTTTTTCCCCAGAAAAACAGTTTGAACATAATAGTTCAATGCTGTAAGTACGTCTTTTTGAAAAATAAATAAATAAATAAATTCCGAACCATGTATAAAATCTTTATTCAAAAACATGCATTTTGTTTATAAAAATGTTTCTAAGAAACGTATTGCATAGTGACAAAGGAATTAAACATGACAGTAAACTCACAGGTCAAACTCACAAAGTAAAAAAAAAAGGACATAAACAAGGAAATAATGTAAAAACTGACAAAGCTGACGAGAGTCTCATCATAGCAAAGGTTTATTTAACTTGGCCAGCACTTCTTCTAACATAATCTAATAACTGTCTAGTATCCCTGTCCTTTCCCTCACATGCAGAATGACACAGATGCATATTATGCAGCAGTTGTCATATTATCAAGGTTCAGCACATTGTTTAAAGTAAGGCACCTTTCCATCCTTTCGAGACAATCTCTGTACTCTGTTGCATATTCCTGCTGGAAAATATATAGAGAGAGTAGATACAGCTCATCATGTTGGACTCACATTGAATGCATCACATCATTTCCTTCTACCCTTCCACAATACTCAAATTGCTCTTATAATTTGGCAAGTTGCATATTTGGAGTTTTTCTTGTCATTTACTTTCAAAAGTAGAAAAACACAAACTGCTGTAAACACTGGCAAAGAGTCATAACAAGTTTTTACTCAATGAAAGTTTCTCCTACGATTATGGTCAGCATTAACAATTCTTTCCTTAGAACACAATTCAAGTATCTGGGACGTAAAACTCCAAATTAACACTTGTCTGATAATCACTACTTTTATAAACTAATAACATGTTTTTTTTTTTGTTTGTAGAATAAACAAAATGTAAGAAAAAAACAAGAAGATCCAAATTTCACCTTCAAGTCTTGAGTTCAACCTGTGCGCCTGGAACTCTCAGATTTTTGGATGATGTAAAACATGATGAATACCAAAAAAATTAAACTATTTTATTTATTTGAACGTGAAAAAAAAAGGATAATTAAGCCATCAGTAAAACATTTGTGTTACTGCAGGTGCACTAAGTGACATTTTTTAGGGTTAGAGTTCTCTCCACGATAGATTCATACATCGCATATAAATTGTGTATATATACATTGTACTGTATAACAAACATCTACGCATCAATAAGTAACTTCAGTTACTTGTGTGTTTTTGTCAGCGAAGTAAAGATACTGCATAAGTTGAAGCTGACAGGACAGAGCTTATAGATGACAAGGGAAAAATCCATTGGAGAATAAACTTATCGGACAAATGCTACAGAAGAAACAGCAAACAGAGGGCGCTGTCCGTCTTCTACACACAATGGGGGAGTCAAACGTCTTGACGACAAAGAAAGTCTTGGGGTCTGTATTTCAGATCCACTCGGAGCCTTTGATGACTCCGTACTTGCTGCTGGTGCTGCTGCTGCCTCTGTCCGTGTCCGCCTTGCTGGAGGAGTGCTTGGAAGGCTGTCGGTGTTTGTGTTCCCGCTGAGTCTTGCTGTGGCCGTTGCTGTGACTCTGCGACTGACCGTCCGCCTCCAGCTTGCTCTGGACGTGGTAGCTCTCTCCGTGGGCGTCGCCCATTCCGGCTCTGCAGAGGTTCTCATCGTTGTTGTACTGCTGGCGCTCCTCGTGCGCTATGTTCACGTGGTTCTGCCGGCACGCCATCTTGGCGTTGGTGAGATCGGAGATGGGCAGCGGCGGCCCGTGGGACACCACCGGCGGGGGCTTGATGGCGATGTTGTAGCCAGGGGGCGCCGAAGGGGACGGCCAAGAGAAAGAGTAGCTGTTGTATTCCTCCTTGCTCAGTCCGGCCTCATGAGAAGCCCCGTGCGCCTGCGTCAGTCCGTACAGCTCCTCGTCGTGCAGGTGGTGCTGCTGCGAGCGGACAATCTCGCAGATGGTCCCGACGCCCAGGTGGAGCATCTCCCACACGTTGAGCGTCAGACAGAGCATGGACACGGTGTACATGATGAGCAGGAAGATGGTTTTCTCGGTGGGCCGCGATATGAAGCAGTCCACGTTGTGGGGGCAGGGCAGCTGCGAGCACATGTAGGTGGCGGGCACGGCGAACCCGTACAGGACGTACTGGCCGCACAGGAAGGCCACCTCCAGCAAGGAGCGGGCCAGCAGCTGCAGGACGTAGATCCGCATCAGACCGTCCTGTCTGATGCGCTGGCGCCCGTCGTGACGAGCCTTGGCCTTGTCTTTTCCGTCTGCGCCATTGGCGTTGGCCGCCCCGCCGCCGTCGCACTCCGTCTCCGCCATTTCATACACCATGGGGTCTTCTTCTTGGTCGTCCTCAGCCTCCTCGATCCCCCTGTGCTGCTTCCTGCCAGCCACGTAGTGCTTCTTCTTCACCTTCCTCTGCACTAAGCCCTTGGCCACCCTGCTGTCCGCCTGCTCCTCCGCCCGGGCAATCTTGTTGACGGCGTAGCCGAGGTACATGAGCGAGGGGGTGGCCACCAGGATGATCTGGAAGACCCAGAAGCGGACGTGCGAGAGCGGGGCGAAGGCGTCATAGCAGACGTTCTCGCAGCCCGGCTGGCCCGTGTTGCACACAAACTTGCTCTGCTCGTCGTAGTAGATGGACTCCCCCCCGACGGCCGTCAGCACGATGCGGAACACCACGAGGACGGTGAGCCAGATCTTCCCCACGAACGTGGAATGGTTGTGGATTTCTTCGAGGAGGCGGGTCAGGAAACTCCAACTCATCGTCGTGGGTCAGAGGATCACAGCAACAGAGGCAACTTAGGTCCGCATTCACTTCCCTGAAGAGATAGAAGAGATAGAAGAGATGATTCAGCCACCACTAACCACTCAAAATTACCAAAAAAGTAAAGATCACATATTGTAATGACGTCTCAAAATGTCTGAAAAGAGAATATGAATCATTTGGATAAAATTATATACTTGGGGTGTCACAGAGAATATAAGTTTCAAGGTTTTTTTTTCCCACAGGAAATGTGAGAAAAACAAGCAGGGGCCCGCTAGCATGCTGGCTGGGGGTGGAGCTACTTCCACGCTCATTATTACTCCGTCCACCGCTCACTATGGAGACACTTGGGGGTTTGGGCTGGAGGTTACAGTGTCGGCCGTGGGAAAATGTCATAGATGTTTGCTTGGCTTTTAACTCCCTTTTCACTGGGCGAGAAAACACCAGGCTACTGTCACCTCTTCGCAAGAACACCAGCAAAGACATAATAAATATCAGCAAAAGTGAAGTGAAAGCGTTTAGATGAAAAAAAAACAGGTAGAATACTAAAGCTATACATTACTATATGCTCTAAACTTACTATACAGCGTTGACGACACTTCCCTAATTAAGAGCTTTCTTTATAGTTAAGATGATTTTCCCCTGTGCAATTTCATTGTATACATCTTGCTTAATGTTGTGTCAGTTAAAGATTATTTTTTTTATTTATTTCACTTTAAGCTGACAGTATTTATTTTTACTTTATGGTGACATTTTACTTTAAGGTGAGAGTTCTCTTTAACTTAACATACACATTTCGGCACTCGTTCTAAGCAGTGTCTTCACCGTGGAAAACTCCCTTCAGACCAACCAAACATCAGCAGGACGGCTTCATGCACCCGTTCACCTCTTCAGACTCTGAATGGAGGGAGTGTTTTGTTGGGGGCTTTTTTTTTTTCTCGTCTCAATTCAACTCTGTCCAACAATGCATTCACCGTTCACAAAGATGTAGGTATTCGCAAAAGGGCTAATGAGTGATGTCACTCGGAAGGCTTATCTTTGTCTGTCCCAGAGACAGACTGATAAGTGACAGGTCACAGACTGCACAGGCACAACACACTGAACCTCCGCGGAGGAAACTCGTAGAGATGCCACGCCTGCTGTTTTTGCGAGCAAGAGGATTAAAGTCAATTCGTGGTTGGTATTTTTTGTGCAACTGCCGACAGGGGAGGACACGTGCTACTCCATAATGACGTGAAAACAAAATTGAGTGATTAAGGGTTTCATAATATACAAAATTAACTTTACGCTTGCTAACTTATTTGTTTCTATCCTGTTAGCTAGCTCCACAAATTCAGAAAAGTGCACACTCTGCTTCTTTTGCTCGCTCCACTTTTCAAAGTGTCTGCAAAAACACCCACTGCTGGAATCAACTCTTTGTGATGTCACGACCGGCACTGATTCCTTTATGATACCCCCCCCCCCACCCCCCACCAAGGTTAGAGAAAACCCAACCCTCTGAGGCTGCCTTGCCTTTGCCTCTTTTTAAACACAAGGTTCAATGATTATATAATTGACAGCTACAATCTTTTCTGGTAACTTTAAACAGAGGGCTAAGTATTGTACTGTTTTCAGGTGATAGGAGTTGTTTTGTTTTTTTCTTTCCAAAAGTTCAAAAGCATTTAATGCTGCAGACAGCTTCAGTCGCTTTGATTCTTTAAAAAATATTTATCAAATCCTTTTTCCACAAAAACAACATGAGTCTTTTAATAGCCGTGCACTAAAGCTCATGTCTAAACACACCGCTGGCATTAGTACACACATGGAGGAGGAATGGTGAGAGTGGAATGTTGAACCATAATTGCTATTGTTAACTGAATGCCCTGATAGCCATTTTGCATCTTGGGCTGTTCCATGTTAAAGACATGTAACTTTTTGGGGGAGGAAGATGCATTCTATGATGATATATTCACATCATCTGCCATGAATATATTTGTACTTCTTTTCAATATACAGTTCATCTGTGAACATATAGTTTGTTCTGTAATTAAATTTGACAAAACCCCTTTGTCCTCTAGTGAACTGGACCACTTCAGCATCCTGTCATGAAAAAAGAAGAAGAAGAAGAAAAAGAAGAAGAAGGGGGAAAAACCCTATTTATCCTGCAGACATCCATCTGTGCCAAAACCTGCGCTGCAAACAACTGAGCGCTTTTTCTTCCTTCAAAAACCAGAATCACAGAGGTTCACTCTCCTGTGATATTTGTGTATGTTTATTTTAATGTGACTTCAGAGGGTTTTTTAGGTTACCAGTAATCATCTAACAATCAGTGGCACCGTGCATGCTATTGTTGTAACAGAAAAAAAAAACATTTTTAAGACCATTAATCTTAGTTAGAGTTATTATTTGAATAGCTATATTTATAGATAATTAATTGTACCTCAAGAGAATTTGCTTTTTTTTTTTGCAGAAACTCATTCAAGAAAATGCTTGCTTCTCATGTATGGTACTATTCACTGAAATTGTGGCCAGATGCTGTTGACAAGCCTCCTAATGTGTCTGTAAAAAGGAAAAAAAAAAAACCTCTCCACTCTCTCATTAGGAGTCACATGCCATCTACAAACGCACATCTGGCAGTATTGTGTAATATACTATTTGAAGACCCTGTTTGTAGTGCAGCCATTACCAAACACACACCCCCACACACACACACACACACCCACACACACACACACACACACACACACACACACACACACACACACACACATCTCGTTAAGGGCAACATTGAAATCCTTCACACGGCTTTGTTTCCACTAATACTAATAATACTAATACTACTACTCCTACTACTTCTACTACTACTACTACTAATAATAATAATAACAATAACAATAATAATATTAATGATAATAATAATAATAACGTACTAATAACAATGATATATTTACACATATACTTTGTGTGTGACTAAAAACTACAACATAGTCTTTATATATATATATATATACATACATATATATATATATATATATATATACATATATATATATATATATATATATATATATATATATATATATATGTATATATATATATATATATATAAATTTGAATTTTAACTGGGTTTGGCTAAATGATATATTTTGAGATTCTGATAGAAAGCAAACAATTGTCAACGTTATGCCACTGAGCGACCTTAACAAAACATGGGTTCTTTCTATCGGCCAGGACAGTAGTTTATTCACGCACCTGTTGTAAAGAACAGGCTGCTTGTAGATGCATCCAGGTTGGAGAATGATTGAATATTACCATCCTTACTTTGAAGGAAACATAAAAATTCCAACATGAACAATGAAATTAACAACACACGCCGGATTGTGGGAGTAAATACACCCGGAGCGCTCATTAACAATTCCTTTAGCAAATCAGAAACTGGTGTAGACACTTCAACTGGTGTGAAAATACTGATTGCATCGTTAAGTTGACCAAATAAAATGAACCACACCCAGTAAAGCATGCGCAGTGAATTCTTTCTATGGAATGGAGAAAATAGAATAATCTCTAGGAACAGACTTGAAATGATGCCATACACCAATAAAGTGCATTTTCCCTCAGCGTCTTCCTGGCCCAGACCAACAGCCTCCAGTTTCCCACAGTGCCTAGTAAAATAACTATTTGAGCGGTGTGACTTTAAAGATCAGCCGGCCGTGCACATGCCTTTTAAAGAAGACTTCAAGCTGTGAATGTTTGAGGTTTCCGCTAAAGCGGTCTAATGACGCACCACCCAAAATCTCACTATTAACTTGAAAGGCGCTCTTAAAAAGTCAGTAGTTTGCTGACATTGCACATATTCGTATGTGTGCATTTAGAGGTATTTTATCTTCATTAGCGACAAAGCAACAGACAGAGGTCTGACAGTTCAGCATCATTTATATTTTGGTTAACGTAAATAAAATCTTAATAAATAGAAAGTTATAAGCACGCTTTGGATGTATGCTCTGACTAAACCCCCTGAAAAAAGAGAAGAAAAGTTCAGGTTGTCATTATTTAATATGCTGGAACTGAAGGAACTGAACATTGACAGTCTAGAATGTTTTAGTTTTTTTTTTTTAATGGTATTTGCCTCCAATTCACATACGTACAAGACAAAATTTCAAACTATACCGATAGATAATGATGTTAGAAACGATGCCTCTCTTTGTGATGATTTAAATGACATCAAGAGAAATTCTATGGCTATTTTCCAATTCAAATAGGTAGAATGACTTTCCAGTAACAAAACCATTTAAGATTAATGAACTAACAAGGCATTTAGCTACTGTAAGGGAGATATAATTGAACTCTGGCCACTGAACAGGAATCATTTCCCAGCTATCACACTACTTTCCCTACTTCAGGAGCTTTTCCTGAAAGTTTTCTGAAAGCCTTACCTAAAGTGGTAGAGTGTCGCAGAGTCTGTCACTTGATCAACTCCAATAAAGTATTTCATCTGGTCACGCTGGGCCCTGCGATTTGGTTGTTTTATGGCGCCACTTCTCTCCGGGACCCATGGAGAGAACAGTTACTCTGTTTTGGCTAGTCGTGACAATGCTGCAATAACAAATAACAAAAAGACAGAGGTGTTGGCAAACACTTTTGTTATGATTTGTAACTCAATAGTTTATTTGAGGAGAAAAGAAAAGTCAGACAGAGAGAGAGCGAGAGAGTGAGAGTGAGAGAGAGAGAGAGTGAGAGAGAGAGAGAGAGAGAGAGAGAGAGAGAGAGGGAGAGAGAGAGAGCAATCACAGAAAATACTCATTCGCTAGGTAGGAAAAAAAAAAACACCTAAAATGTCATTTTCAACCTGTAAGTGTTTGAATAACACAAGAAAGACTGCCAGTTCGTCAGACAATTCTTTCGGAAGATTTTTAACAATTTTTTAAATTATTTTTTTTTAATGATAATTTGCCAATGATTCTCATACACACAATTAAGGGATATTCAAATAACACTGGCTCGATAGTTTCAAATGCTAACATCAGCAGGCTGACGTCCACCAACTAATGAGCATGGCCAAGTTTGCTTGAAGACATTCTTTCATTCTTTGCTGTGAAATTTGAGTACATTTTTTCCCACGGTGCCTGAACTAATCAATAATTCCTCATACATTCTAGCCTTTCAAACCACAAAAGTCAAACATGCGCCGACAAAACGTGTTACTAATCCCCGTGAAGTGGAATGGTACAGCATCCTTACCTTGTCGTTTGGCGCCGCTTCCTCTCGGCGCAAACGCCCGTCGACTGGCAGGAACGGGGGGACTCTCTCAGGAGGAGCCAAACTTGACTTTCACTCCTCACATTAGCTCGGAAAAATGCCCAGTACTGACTATCGCTCGAAGTTGTGCGCCAGTTAAATGTCCCCTCATGATTAGCTGGAGGTTCCAGGAGTGACTCTTTATCCCGGCGAGGCGCCGTTGAAGCCGACAGAGAGGGGGGGGGGGGGGGGGGGGAGTGCTGGACGGTTTAAACAGAGACCGACGGCTGCCAAGGAGGAGCCTGTGTGTGTGTGTGTGTGTGTGTGTGTGTGTGTGTGTGTGTGTGTGTGTGTGTGGGGAGTGCGCGCACAAGCATTTGAAGTAATAAACCAACATTCCTTTATCACTGAAAGGAAAGGAATAATATTAGCATGGTTTAATAAAGTTTGTTTTTTAGTATTTCAATAATAAAAATGATAGAAATTATACATTTATTTATAAATAACAATATGAACATATTGTATAATTGAATATATTAGACTTGACTGCACCATGAAGGTTTAGTGTAGCATGAATTTAATCATCGCTATACAATTCTTGTGCAAGTAGTTAGCTAAAACTGGCTACTGGTCCAAACCAGAATGTGGAAATCATTTCAAAAATCTTCACAATAATCAGTGACCTCTAGCTAATACACCCCGACTACATCCTTATCTGCTGCTGAATCCAGTGCGGGAAATACCAGTTCTGCTACTTTTTTTCCCCCCTTGGTTCACTTTTTCTTTGACTTCTATCTGTTTTCACTCTGCCTCACCTGTCTCTCATCAGGAAACTGATGCCTTAAGGCTGCCTGGTGACACACAGGGACTAGTTTTACACCTTTACAGTGCTACTTTATCAACGACCCCCCACCCGATTGCCGATTGTGTTAGTGCAACAAACCACATACACGAAAAAATAATTTTCTTTACAGTGTTTTGTGTCACATGCTCAGGCATATCTGAAAGTTTTGAGTGTTGGCTGTGCACGTGGCATTATTTGAGTGGAGGCTTTGCGACGTGGCTAAGACAACACGTGTTGACCTCACTGTTGAGCCTGAGAATGAACAGCCACCAGTGGTTTGTTTCATCATCTTCCATCAGCTCCAGATATGAATCACATATCGTCAGAGGTCACTTTTGTGGGAAGCCCAGAGTTTTTTGTCAAGGGTGATCCGACTCCTCCTCATTAACAGGTGTCTGTATTTCTTCAAATACGTTGTATTGTTTGTGTGCTCTCCCAGCACAGAACATTAGACTACCGCCCACTTGATAGAAGCTGAAATAAAGACAGTTCACTGTCAAGGCACCGCCATTAGTTTATCACTGCCCTTTTTTACATCCTCAAGGACGCACCAGCAGAACAAATAATTGTTCTTTTCTGTGGCCGGTGACCTACAAGTGGAAGAATCTTGTTTTAATCTCCAATCCTTATCTCAAGGACACAGGTGAACCCCGGTGGTGGCAGACTTCATCAGTCCTTTTGTTGCAAACGAAGCCGACTGCTGCTGCTCGGAACGATTATCTTGACTTTTGACCGGCATTGTCTTCTTTAAACTCTATCAGCGAAAGCATCGCGCAGGCGCACAAGCGGAGAGTGGAAACACTTACACCTCTAATAAGCCTGATAGTGTTTGGCACAGGAAGTCTGCACCCTAATTCTGAATGACCTCTTACAAGGCTGAAGTCCCTTAAGCGAGTTATCTTTCACCTCAGATGGAGAAACGCAGTTCCCGGCGAAGGGGAGGGGGTGTGGGGAATCAATGAGGGCGTCAATAAAAACAATCATTTAATAGGCCCGGAAAGTTAATTCTGCATTTTCACAGTCTGGGCGGGGGAAGGGCTGTGTCAGCTGCCACTCTGTGGATATTGTCAGAGAGGTACAACAGGAGGCGCTGAGGCTTTTCATTGACGGGTTTGAGGGTCCTCAAAATACGATTTGTCATCATTCTCCATGGATTGATGTTAGCTGGGTTTCCCATCCACTCAATTACCTGTGGAGGTCACTGAAAATTGGGTTGCATGGCGAGTAATCTTCTGCCAATTTAATCGTAATAGACGCGGCATGTACTCCTTGCCGAACAATGTCAGCCTCAAGATGTCCTAAACGGAGGGATCAATTCTGGGAGGGTCAATTGAGCTGAGAGTCGCAAAAAGTTCCGATGCGACAGCTGGTTTTGTTTTTGAACAGAGTGACGTCCAGGCTTGCACCAAGAAGAAACACAGAGTGAATCATAAATAACACAGCCAAATCAAGCGCAAACTTTAAGGGTTTGCAAGTGACAGTTGATCTGCGGCCCTGGTGATGTTATCTTTGGGGGATACTTGACTGACAACAGCAAATGTGATGGCAAACAAGGATGATTCAGAATCTCCCTCGGGGATGGAAGAGAGCAGAGAAGGAGACGGACATGGAGGCGGTTCAGAGGCGGTGAGGCTGATGCAACTGGGGCGAGCGACTTGTGCGGATTTCAACCAGAGGTTTTCAGGCCCTCTGTTCGGACACAGTAAATAAAGTTTCTCATTCCTGGGCATTTGTCCGAATTTTTGATACGAGCAGCATTTGACTTTTCATGAGGACAGAGATTTCATCAACTCACAGCCATTTCACCGTGACCTTCCCTCATGTCCAACCTTCGACTACTGGAGCACTAAAAGTAACATAACTCCAGCTCTTCTTTCTTCACAAAGTACCTGTAGTCCAACCCTCCACATTGTTGATTGTAGGCTGTTGTTACTGAACATACAAGGTGAAAAATCACTAGGACCTTTAACTTCAATTGAAGTGGAGAATTGTCATAGAAACATTACAATTATCAAAATGAAATCATCATTAAAAAAAAGAAGAAAAAAAAAGCAACTGAAATGAAAAGAAAAACAACTGGAATTACTTATCATTGGTGGAAGTGGTGAATGGACATTGATGCCAAGTGTGAAAAAACAAAACAAATAAACTGTCCTTATTTTCAGTCAACCTATGAAGCAACGGAAATCTGGAAAGCAACAAAACTGATGTTGAAGAATGAAGACGTATCTAGAATGGTACACTGAGTGGACTTCAGTCCAGCAGATGGGAGCTGAATCAACAAATGACTCCAGTGACTTCTTGACGTTGCCGCTCCTCAGCGCCACATCATCTCTGTCGCTGCGCCCCCCCGAGCCTTCGCTGTCCCTGCGCTCTCCGATCACGTTCAGTTTTTCTTTTCCCAGCATCAGCAACTTGTCCCCAGTGCCTGAGGATCCCTCGCTGTCGTCACGTTGTTTTCTCATCAGTCTGGTGCAAAACACTTCCTGTCTGCATCCTCCACATGTGGCAGTAGGAACCCCCCCCCCCCCCTTTTTTTTTTTTTTTTCCCCAGAGCGCTGCTTCGATCTGGCGCCATCTGCTGGCCATGTGCTGTACACGAGACCAGGGGCACCTTCCCAACAACAGACTACTGTCACTATTCAAGCCCGAGTGGCTGTACAAGTCGCATCTGACGTCATCTGTCGCGTCCATGTCCATCATACATCTCAACTGTTCCTCTCGTCCTTCCAAACTGCTGACTTCCTACCATCTGCACTTTATCAGCGCACACTTCTTCTGTCCTTCACTTCATACTCTGCCCTTTAACTGCCAATGCAGGTCCTACAAGTTAAGGGGAGGTTTGTATGACTCTTCTGCCTGGGGCTGCTTTTCCACATGTAGTTGAATTAACATGGCACCTGCTGCTGCTTCTTCTCGTCTGCAAAGCTTCAGATGTTCTCGGGCGTCTTATCATTTTCTACCAAGATATAAGACCACACTAGTTGCTTAATTCAAGAGTTTTTCATGGTGGGCAATAATGGGTTCTCGTTGGACTCTTTTTTAAAAAGTCACATTTAGATCTTCAGGATCTGAGACTAAATTGACAAAAATAATAAATAATAAAATTGCCCATCACCATTGCCAAATCAGATGTTTCCAGCGTTTCTAAAAAACAAAACAAAACAAAAAGTCGTAATGATCTTAACGATAGACTGAAGTGGGTGGTCATAGTTTATAGCCTTTGTAGTAAAGCACACAACAGGAATAGATTTATCGCATGATGGCTTTATATTCCCTTTACACTTACAATTTACACATAATTTGACCTTAACACACACACACACAAACACATTCAAGTTAAAAGTAAAACAGCCTGTTAGTCAACACAGATTTTTAATTGCTTGTTCTATTGCCATCCTAACTTGCTAAAATGTTTGACCACAAACATTAAGATCTGGGCTTGATTCCTGAAAAATCTGTGTTTTAAAATCTGTGATAAATTATTGTCATCTTAAAAACTCTTACTATTAACACAGCATTCAGTTATTGCTCAAACCACAACTATAAGTCCTGTGAGCACAGACACACGTAAAGCATAATTTAACTTCTTCACCAGGAGCGGAACTCAACATTAAAATACTATTTAGCAAATTTCACAACTTCCTTAAAGTTTGTTGCATCTCACATGTATACTTCATAATATCCTAACTGATGACAAACACTGTTTTTGTTCCTGTTATTATCTCGACAAAACATTTCTCTGCATTCCCTGAGAAATGAAAACACAGTTTTATGGGAAAATTTCCAGCACTTTCACATGTTTCTTTTTAAGGCTAGAAGTGTTGCATCAATAATTAAACCAACCTGCAACCATATAGTTGTTTTACTGCTCTCATCGCACACAAACATAAGTGCAATGGTGTGAACAGGAAGTGCAGCACACAGATATAATAATACAATCAAATTGATGCCAGTAGGATCAAACATTGATGCTGCCTCTTCTCCTCAGAACCAGTTTAAGTGCCTGCATATGAACGCTCAAACCTTGAACGCATCAGAATTCACATAGTACAGTCAGGAATCAAACTGGTTGGGGGGTGGGGTGGGGGTGGGGGGTGGGGGGGGAACAGTCTTTGCTCATATGTGAATTAGATGACATGATGCACAATTTCCTGAATAAATTCCACACTTTTTCTTAATACATACATATTTGTTAGGAGTTAAACAAAGCAAAATGAGGTTTCATGTTGAGATAATTATGAGGCTAGACACAGTCAAACAAAAAAACTGACTATATTGTATTATGCTATAGATCAGTACTAAATTAAATAGGTTTAACGGACAGTGACATCAAGCAAGCAAATATAATCATAATAAATATATATATTTTTGTGAGTGACTCAGACTCAGAGGGAATACTGTTGGGCCAAAGTGCAGACACACGGCTGCAGCTATTCGCCTTTTGGATCGCTTGCTGGTGTAGATTACCATTGTATAATCAAGTCCTAGATTAGGTATCAGGAGTGAGTGGTGTGGAGAACAGAGGTCCGGTCACCTTATATCTGTTCACAGTCGACACTGCATGAACCACGCGCAAGTCGGCGTCGCCTTTTGTTCAAGTAGAGTCGTCAGATGTGACCTTAATAGATTGCTGAGGCCGCAGTGACCACTCTAACACACATAATGCCAGTGGCAAGTACTTGCACAGTTAGGATTGCTCAGAATGGGTCGCTTCATGCACTGCTGAGTTGATACTTTCACATTGAGAGGGATTACAAGTCTGCTTTGCACTGAGGTGAACGGCGAACACAGCTTTGATCCGCACCGCTAATGAATGCTGCACGTCTTGTCGTTGGTCAGTTTGCTTTCGAGAGCAACAACATTTGCTTCCCAAGTGTGGTGCGGCGGGGCTGCAGAAATAGTTTGACATTTTCAGAAACTTGCTTATTTGTTATTTGGGCAACTCTTAACGTCATCTTCCCACCCAATGACGTAGCGTAGCATTGAGCTTAAGAGGGTGCAAGTCCAAATTCTTGTGATTGTATTTATTTTCTGGTACTACATGCATCCAGTTCGCTTAGCATGCTGCCTGGAATTACAAGGGAACATTTCGCCTGCCTCTGCTAAAATTAGACATATGCCGATGTCATACCCTGTTTTAAGTTGTGTAAGTTCAAAACCTTTTGTTTATTCAACATGTCACCGGACGCCATGTAGCAACTATTTCTTGGCCCGCTGCAGTCAGTGTCTTGTGCAGTCTCAACTGTCATCTATAAACTTTGTTTTGTTTTGTTTTGCTTTTTACACAGGACTAGCTGCGATATGCGACGTCGACACATTTGGACTTGGCTTTTTGTTGTTTCCCTGCAAGAGCGCCGCTATCAGTCCTTCTACTGAGCTACGCCCAACTGTCGCTGACTCTGGCTGCTTATCTGATGTGCTGCCCTCCTTAGCTGGCCTTTCCTCTTCTTTTTCTTTTTTTCAAAAAGTGATTAAAACAGAAGCACATTAAATGACTGCTAGTAGTTGAAATGTGCATACTGCAGCTGCTGATCAGTACTGGTGATTGGTGCATGTTTGCTCTATGTCTGCCCTCATCAACCCATCCTACTCCACCCCCCTCCCCCCTCCCCCAACCCAATTCCCCCTGCTCCACATACACACAATCTCATCTTTCCTCCATGACTTTCTTCAAGCAGTCCACGATGTCCTCACAACTGACCCAAGGTACTATGCTGGCGCTGAAATTGTCTGCCTGGACCTGCAGGAGCCTGTGCATGGGGAAGTCCCTCCTGGGAAAGGCGATGTCCCTGGGCCCCAGCGCCAGCGATGGACAAACATCATTGGAGCCGTCTCCGATGTAGAACACCCTCTGGAAGGGAGCGCCGCCCTCCTGGTCGTTGTTGTCGGCGTCCTTCTGCCGCCTCGCCAGGTACTCCCGCAGGATCGCCTGCTTGCACATGTTGTCGGGACAGCGGGAGCACGAATGCGAGTGGAACGGCAGCAGGACCAGGCGGCCCGAGTCGTCGAAGCTGGCCGGGTTGGTGAAAATCTCCTGGAAAAGGTGGCGCATGCCGGCGCGCTCCAGCCACGTCTCGATGAAGTACATGTTGGCGTCGGACACCACGGCCAGCTCGAAGTCCTGCTGGTTGCTCTGCAGGTAGTTGAGCAGGTTGAGGAGGCCCGGCGTGGGCTGGATCTCCTCCACCGCCAAGCGGATGGAGTCCTTGGACACGCCCTGCTCGGCCATATAGGCCAGCACCTTCTGCATGTGCTCGTTGTAGTGGCCCTCTCGGTAGCTGTTCTTCAGCCAGTCGGGGAGCCGCTGGCTGGGCAGGGCCCGCACCACCGCGTCGTCGCTGCTCTCATTGATGATGGTCTCGTCGAAGTCGAAGAGCACCAAGAAGCGCCGTCGCTGCTGCTGCTGGGGCGCCACCTGGCTGCTGTTGGACGGGGATGTCATCTTTCAGCGCGACGGAGGGGAGTGACAGTGGTCTATCTCTACGGCGGGGGAGAAAGAAAAAGGCGGGATTTTTATTTTCGGTTTCTGAGGAGAACTTTGCTAAACTGTCACACAAGCTTCTAAAAATACATTGTTGGAGGGGGAAGCGGAGAGACTTTCTGCAAGGGTTCAATTAGACCCGAGCGGCACACGAGGCAAGGCTAGGTTGACTCCAGGAGAAAAAACCATTCCATTTGGGAATGTATCACACGGAGGGAAGGACGCACGAGTGGAAAGGGGGGGGGGGGGAAATGACAAACAGGGTGTTTACCGAGTGCCTTGAAGTCCCTTGTGATCTCGTTTCAGACTACACCTCTCTGATTGATTGCGTCAATGAGTGTCGCAAACACTCATGTGCAGCACTGACACACTTATCTCAATGCAGTTTTTTTTTTCCACACACAGACATTCCTTCAGTGCTCCAGGGGTGAAGGAGTTCAAGAAGGGAGAAAAAAAAAAAACCCTGACCCAGTTATTTCATATATACGGATCTTGGGTCATCGCCAGTTCCACCGTGATGCAAATACATTTCAAAAGACAGGGCTGCAGTGTTGCAGGCATGTGGTAACTTGAGTATGGGGAGAGTTGTTGCTGCATACCTTCGCCATAAGCGGTACAGAATACGAGCCTACGGCAGTGCGACAAGAGCAAAGCCGACTGAAAGCTTTTCCATACCATACAGCTCGGGGCTTTTCAAATCCATGCAATTCAACAATTCAATAGCGTACGACTCGAACATGACTGGCAGCTGCTGCCTCACGCGCTGCCGTCTTTCTATTTGTTATCATACACTTTCTTTAATATTTATTTTATCTTATAAATACTTTTAAACAATAAAGGCCAGTTGTCCCTTCCATTTCAGAATCAGAAAAAGTCATTTTAATCAATAAAGGGATTCTGGACGCGTAACGGGTAACAATGAATGATCTTGGGCTTTGATGTACTTGTCAGCAGAAAAGTCCTCGCATGGAGACTCCATGGAGGCTGGACACAATGCGTCAGTGCATGCAACAGTGTGGGACTTTTTCAGAGGCGCACTTGTTTTTGCAGGGATGACCTTTAAAACCCCCGTGGGAAGGGGTCGAGAGGGTCTCTGGTTTCTGCGACCTCGCGCTGTGCACAGAGCTGTGTACAGTACACTGCAGCAGAGTACAGTAGAACATATAGCATCAGTCTGTAGGGAGCAGCGACACTATATGTCTCAGTTTGCAGCCTGAATTCAATGCACCAAGACCCCAACGGAATAACGGACGACAGCTTCAGTTCTGCAGGTCGAATCGCGAAATGATTAACAAACCCCACACCCCCGCCACCCAACACACACACACACACACACACACACACACACACACACACACACACACACACACACACACACCCAGCACAATGCCACTTCACTGACGGCGCAAAAACATCCGATCAGCTGGGTTTGCTGCTCGGAATGTCGCGCGGTTGTGTTGCGGGTTCGCTTGCCTCTGCACCGTGCAAAGGCAACGCGCGTCCTTCAGCGCCTCCGTTATTCAGAGGACACATTTACACACTTAAGCCGCCTAATTTTAACCCCGCGGCGGCGGTAGCCCGAGGTTTTTACGCCGCACTAATGACTTTACAGCCGCTGCCCCGTCAGGAGTCACCGGCTCGGCTCGACTCGGTCAACGCGCGCCGCAGATGCATACATCGCGATTCCAACGGCATAGCATTGGGCAAAAATATGGACGGCCGGAAATAAAAGAGCCCGAGGAAGAGAGGGCCTACCGAGGGTGGGTGGGCATGCAGTCCGGGATGGTGAGCGACCGTCCGGCTCCAGACACCGCATCCCAGTGACGCGGCAAGATTTTTTAAAGGAGACTCCCAGCGCGGAGGGTTTTCCCGTTTAGAGGCAGCGCGCGGCAAGCACGCCATACTAAAGGCACCGTTTCCGCCGGAACCTTTCATAATAAAAGCCGAGGGCTGGCTTCCATTACGGGACCCACATTATATACCTCTGGGGGGGAAAAAAATAGGGGGAAATTACGTGGTCCGCAGAAAAGACAGTAGGTAAGAATAGCCTTTAAATAGGTAAATGCTCAAATGCTCATGGATGCAGATAGCTGTGGCTTTTTGCTTGGTCTAACATTAAAGTGGGCCATGAGGTGGTGCAACACCTGACTGGGTGTATCTGTGCCCTTTTTTGACGTCACAGAGGACTGAACATTATTTTATCCTCGCATAACGTCCACAGATTTCCAGAAAACAGCACATTTAGCGTTTGCAGCTTCTTGCAACAACACTCAGCCTGCAGCCTCTTGCTAGGCCTTCCTCTTAACACGTTTGGAGGGAGAGAATATCAGACGACAGTCCCACGAGGTGGAACACCTGTCGGGAAGTACTGTGACATCACAAAGGAATATTCTCCAAAGCTCTAAAACACAAATAAACACGCTTTGACACACGTTGGCCTTTATCTGATGACAGAAAAGGTTGAGCTCAACTCAGGGGAAGCGTGATCTACTAGCAACCAGTGAAGTAGAAGTAGAAGAAGTAAAAATGACAATGCATAATTCAGTATAGTGAGTAAAGTTAGTAATTGAGTTTTTCGAGTATTTACTCATTTGAATGTAAATGTAGAGTTGGTGCAAATTTCATACAAGTACCTGGGTTGCAGCGTAGGAAGAGGAGAAGGGGGAGAGATGCTGAGCAAACGTTGATATAAACGATGAGCCTTCAATGTTGGAAGTCAGCTGAAGGGAAGAGCAAACTACTCCGACCCGCCAACGCATTGACAAAGCGCTCTATTCTCTTCCAAAGTGGCTTTATTCTTAATATCATGAGCTAAATTCCCATGATACTTTAAACATTAAAGAACACAGGCAATAAAATACTGCTGGCACAAATTGTTGCGCAGTCTGTAATCCCATTGAACTTACCTAACCATTTAACATAACTCGAGACCTATTCCCAAACCCTCTACGATAACCCTGAGACCACATCATTTCAATTGAAAATCATCAGAAATTACTTGGTCAGCTCCAAAGAGTTTGACCTGTTATCCTCTAAGGGCTAAGCAATTCCAATATGCACAATGTGTATTCGTATCTGTGGACTCTGGCAGGGCTGCCCTTTGTTCTGTTCATTATTTTCATGGACAGAATTTCCAGGCACAGCAAGGGGCCGGAGGGGGTCCGGCTCGGGAACCACATGATTGTGTCTCTGCCTTTTGCAGATGATGTGGCCATGGTGGCTTCATCGAGCCAGGACCTCCAATGTGCGCTGGGGCGGTTTGCAGCCGAGTGTTAAGCGGCTGGGATGAGAATCAGCACCTCCAAGTCCGAGGCCATGGTTCTCAACCGGAAAAAGGTGGCTTCTCCTCTCCGGGTCGGTTGAGAGATCCTGCCTCAGGTGGAGGAGTTCAAGTATCTCGGGGTCTTGTTCATGAGTGAGGAAAAGATGGAGTGTGAGATCAACAGGAGGATCGGTGTGTGTGATCTGCAGTGATGCGGTCGCTACACCGATCTGTCGTGAAAAATAAAACCATCACAATGTCATTTAACTTCTTTTTGCAGTCTGTCCGAATGGATTCACGGCTGTTTCTGATTTTGGATGTACAAAGTAAGGGCCACAGATCGATCAATCAATCAATCAATCAATCAATCAATCAATCAATCAACTTTTATTTGTACAGTGCTAAATCACATCCAAAGACGTCTCAAAGCGCTTTGTACAATCAGAGAAAAAGGAACCGACTGGGCCCCCAGAGCAAGCAAAGTGCGACAGTGGCCAAACTACCCTGTGGGATTAAACCCAGAGCAGATCCAGACTCCAGAGGGCCGTCATCTGCCTATGACCATGTTGAAGATGTTGCCTTGTGTTTAGGACTTATGCAATGACATAATAAATGCAATTCATCTTCCTCTCCTTTTCTTTCAGATGTAATTTTGGTTACGCCGGTTTTAACTGTCAAGACGGTGAGTGTTACAGCATGTGACTGTCAGTGATAGAAGCAAATAAGAAATGATTTAGTTATTTTTTTTCTAATTCAATCAATCATTCAAAATCATTTATTTTTCATTATCGTTTTAATTTTTTTTTTTTTTAATACTTTTTAATATTCTAAATGTGTTTGTTTTTTTTGTTTGTTTGTTCCCTTTCACACCAGTTAAATGTTCCACAATGCTGGCCGTTTAAAATGGATCATTACAGAAATGAAAACAAGCATAAGACTGCAGATGTTTGGTTACTACAATAAGTTTAATTTAGTTTTTTTTTTCCCACAGCATGGCAGCTGTTAATGGTGATTGTTGGCTTTGTGTTGAGCGCATTGCTACTCCTCCTGTGGTGGCATGCAGGTGAGCTCCTCATCTATTCATCAAGGCCAACATCAGTCACTTCTTCAGCCATAAACCAGAACAGGGCAATTTCATTCAAGAAAATGACATCATGCTGTCTTCATTTTTTTTTTAGATGCACAAAGAAGAATACCCAAGGGGAAACTGCAAACAATTAAAAAACACAAAACTCAAAAACTCGTTGACTTTTTGAGTTTTGCAAATGCCACAACCTGTTTTCAAATGAACTATTTTATTCACCATATAAAGTTCTGGTAATTCAGCCGTTGTTTGGACAAAAGACTTGCTTTGCTCTTCCTCTTCTCTGCAGGACAATCTTATTATGTCATTAAATATGTTTGGTTTCTGCCTACAATTTTAGTGGGTTTTCTATTTTTCGAGTCTTTGCATATTGAAGGTGTGAACGCTGTGAACGTGCCGGTTTAAATTTCTGTTACTGACCAGTTGCAAAAGACACACCATCTTTCACATCTGGGTTTAAATACCAATTAACTTATAAACAATTAACTAGAAAAAACTATATATGTATATATATATATATATATATATATATATATATATGTGTGTGTGTGTGTGTAAGTGCACATCAAGGCTCACCACTGTCTTTACAATTTGGAGCATTTGTTTTAACTTTCAATTAAGGATTAAAGTTTTTTCTAGTTAATTGTTTATAAGTTAATTGGTATTTAAACCCAGATGTGAAATATATATATATATATATATATATATATATATATATATATATATATATATATATATATATATATATGTATATATACATATATATATATATATATATATATATACATATATATATATATACATATATATATACATATATATATATATATACATATATATATATATATATGTGTGTATATATACATATATGTATATATATACACATATATATATATATATATATATATATATATATATATATATATATATATATACACACATATATATATATATATATGTATATATATATATATATATATATATATATAT